>NC_137972.1:28867631-28988136 GCF_963924665.1 Micromys minutus | reverse complement strand
AAAAAATGAATTCAATGAAATATAGCAAAATAAAATGGAGGGACTAAATGAAATAATTAAAATATTTTACCACAAAAGTTTCTAAAGAAGGAAGACATGTGTGTGTGTGTGTGTGTGTGTGTGTGTGTGTGTGTGTGTGTGACATTATAAAATGACACATAACTTTGTTTTATAATTATGTAAACATAGTTATTTTAACTTTTTAATTAAAAGAGGAAGGTTAAGAAAATAGAATTTAAAACACACAAAGTCACCTAGCGGCTACAATGAAGAGACACACCTTAAGTTTCAATAATAACATGAAGCTTGAAAGTAAAGCTTCTGGGATAGTTATATTGTAAACCTAGTAACTGAAGGAAAACTAGAGTATCTGTCTAAAAATAGGCAAAATTCACCCTAAGACATAGATTATTAATACAAAAACTCTGTGGTAAATGTGATTTATGAAAAATATGTACTATAAAAATAAAAACATAAACATTCATGCACCTAACAACATAGCTCGCAAACACATGCAGGAAACCTACAAGAGCTGAAAGGAGAAATAGACATTCAGTAATACCTCACAGGACTAATGCTTTCCTTTACAACAACTACGTCAACAGGGACATGACTGCAGAGCACAGTAAGCAACCCAGTCACACCAGACACCGTGGTCATCTATTTCACCCAACAATTATAGGATGTACATCTTTCTCAAGTGTACATGAAATACAGTAGAATTTACAAGATGCCATTAAAAGCCTTGCTAATCCGCTCATGTATGAAATCAGACAAAGTAGACTCTATAATGAGGATGGAATAAAATTAGTAATCAATAATAAAAAGAAATTGAGAAATTCACAGTAATGTGGCAGTTAAATAGCACTATTCAAATGACTTGCAGATTAAAGAAAGAAGCATGGAGGCATTATAAAATATATCAAGGTGAATTAAAATGGAAGCACAATACATCAAGCAAGATGGGATGAAGCTGAGACAAATATTAGAATTCTCATATCAGTGGCCTCCAGTGAGAATGAACTGCGTGAAATGCCAAAGAAAAAAATTTAAAAGAATGATTATAAGAATGTACAAAGAAATAAAACAGCATAAATTCCTGAATAAACTCTAAGAGATAAAAATACAGCAGAATTGAACAAAAAGTTAATATAGTACATGAAACAAAAACTTCAATAAAAAGAGAAATATGCTGGAGGAAAAACCAAACCAAAATGTTGGAAATCAAGTTTCAGTAAGTCCACTAAAAATCTCCATGTAAAAATTTCACCAATACATGGTCAAAGAAAAGAAACATGTTTGGGGCTTGAGGACAAGGGAGATCAATCGGAAAGTTCAGACAATAACAAAAATAAATTATAAGACAGCATGAATAAAATGACTGTGATCTATGAATGCCTTGAAAAACTAAATATATGATCACAGAAATAGAAAAAGGAGAAAAATTTCATGTTGAAGTCATAAAAAGTGTTATCAATATCATAGAAAGCAATCCTTAAATGTAAGAACAGTACCCCTAGGCAGGTACATGATGTGGTTAGAACACCTAATAGGCAAAAAAGAAGAAAGGGATGTCCTCACACCATAGTGCAGTTAAAATAATAAACACAGAAAATGAAGAAGGGGTTCTGAAAGCTACAAGATAAAAACACGAAGCAAATTGACCTAGGAAATCAGGAGATGTTACTCTTCATATAGCAAGCAAGATAGTCTTCAACCAAAAATAAGCCAGAATACATTTAAAAATATCACTTCACTTTGCTAAAAGAGGGGTGGGATCCATCAACAAGACATTACAATTTTCAGCATATACACTCTAAACAAAGGTAAATCCTAATTTGTAAAGACATATATTGTGAGATATAAAGGCATATTAACCTCACTTCAATAATAATGAATGAATTCAACATCGCCTTCTCATCAATAGAAAGATCATGTTGACAGGCATAAAACAAACAAAAGAAAAACTATTTGAGTTAAATTATATCATAGGTCAGATCCATAGGTTTCTACAGAAATATTCCACCAAGACACAGCAGAATATATCTTCTTCTCATAGCCTATGGAACTTTCCCTAAAATAGATGCATAATAGGACATGTTTCAACTTGTAAAGTTGAAATAAATGATTGTATTTTACTTTACTACAATAGGATAAAGCTAGAAATCAACAGTAAGAGAAAACACCAAACATACAAATCATGGAGGCTGAGCAACACAGTACTGAACAGATCACTGAAGAAATTAAGAAACTGAATGGAATTTTACTAATGAATGAAAATGAAAATATAGCACATCAAAGCTTATGGTATAGAATGATAGCTACAAATGCTGACATTTAAAGCATCTACTAGAACTCAAACAGGTAATTAAGTGATGTATTTTAGAGACTTGAAAAAAATAAGAACAAGTCAAATTTAAATCAGTAGATAAGAAGAAACAATCAAGATCAGAGAGAAACTAATGACACCAAAAGAAAAAGCAACAGAAGCAATTAGTGAAACAAGGACTTGGTTATTTGAAAATATAAACAAGATCAACAAACTCCCAGGTCAACAAAACCAATGAGAGAATACCCAAATTATTAACACTAGAGATGGAAAGAGAAACATTACCACAGGTACCAAGACAATTTAGAAAAGTATAAAGACATAACTCAAAAAACTTATACTTTACTAAATTGTCACATATCAAGGAAATGGAAGAATTTCTACTTGAATATGACCTTCAAAAATTAAACCAAGATAAAATATTAATTTTAAACGAATACATATGAAGCAATGGGATTGGAGCAGTTATAAGAAGTCTCCCCACCAGGAAAACAAGTTCAGACCTAGATGAGTTCATTATTGAATTCTACTTCTCAAACTATACTGTAAAATAGTAAAGGAAAGAACAACAAAAAGTCAGTGTTACCCTGATATGACAAGACAAAGATCCATCAGAAAAAGAAAAACACAGCCAAATATTCTCCAAATATTTGCAAACCAAATGTTTAAGAAACATTAAGGAGGTGATTCACTATGGTCAAGCTGGCCACATTCACAGATGCAGGGATGGTTCACCACATGTAAGTCATTAAATGTATTAGGTGATAGAGATGAACTCAGGAACAGAAATTGAGATCATCTCAAGAGCTGCAGAGAAGGATTCTGACAAAATCCAACATCTCTTCATTATGAAAGCCCCAACAGAACTGGAAGTAGAAGGAACACATCTGAATGCAGCAAACCTATGTCTAACAGCTTAGTACAGGAGGAGGTTTAGAAAGCATTTCCATTCAAGCCAACAGAAATTCAAGGGAATCCACTTTCTCCACACCTCACCAGTGTTGTGATTGAACTCTAGCTAGAACACTAATGCGTTATTTCCTGAATCACTAGTGTCTTGTTGGAAAGTCTTTACCTGTGCTATATCTTGACACACACTCTACTTTTTGCTCAAGCAGTTTCAGAGTTTCATAGCTTGAATTGAGGACCTCGATCTACCTGGAGTTGATTTCTTCATGTATGTGTTTCCATGGTTACTTTCGGATGTAGAAAACAGTGTGTGACAGGCACTGGACTGCAAATGACCTAAGATCACTTCCCTTAGGAGCTTGGTCTTCACACTGCACTTTGGGCATCAGATGGTCACTTCAAATTTTTGTTTTAAGTCACCAGATATATGTTATAAACATGACAAAAGAGTATTCTATGTGCTCATGGTTCTGCACTTCTTGTAATTCTTGTTCTTCCATCTTTATTTTTCTGTTTGAAGTCATGCCAGTCAGTCTGTACAGATATGTTGCTAGCAACATATTTTGTTTATTTTTTCCTCATCCAGGAATGATTTATTTGCTCCTTATTTTTGAAGACTGACCTCTAATTTATCAACTCTGTGTTTTGAGCTGGAGAAAGGGTCTCCCTGGATTAGAGAGGCATCTTAAGCAGGCCATCTGTGATAGCCTCAGGCTAGCTTTGTCCTCTTCTGGTTTTAATAGCTAATGGGCAGGGAAGTCTAGAGATCGATGCTGATATCCGGTAGAGACCATATTATTCATCTTGTCAGTAATGCTATATTTGCCTTTCCTCTCACCCCCATACTTAGAGCAACTCCATTGACCTGTAAGGCAAGGACACCTCCTCTCTGGGAAGACTGGGGCAGAGGTCCATGGGCAGAGTTGCTCTTCCTGGCCCAGTCCCTAGCCAGCTCACCTTTTACCTAACATCTGTCAGAGTCTTCAGGCAGTCAATCCTTGGCTATGGCCAGTGTTTATAGTTGAGCCCTGCAAAGAGAAACAGGAAACTAAAAGCTAAGTCGTATCATCCAGACCAGACTTCTGCCCTTGGCTGCCTTTAAAAGTCGGGTTTTAAAATTATTTTGTGGTTGCATTATGGATTTCTTCTCCCACCAATCTCTCCTTTCACTCCCTCACTACTGTGTCAATTAAGACATTTTCTGGTATTTCTTGACTTTTTAAAGTTATGCTAATATATATATAATACATAATAATATATAATATTGCATTATAATAAATACAATATATAATATATTATATATAACATTGTTTTATATGTTTAGATAGATAGATAGATAGGTAGATAGATAGATAGATAGATAGATAGATAGATAGATAGATAGATGATAGATAGATAGATGTCTTTAGGGCTTAAATGTTCTAAATATAGATGCTCTGAATACATTAGGCTATTTTCCAAATCATTATTGGTCATAACTATAAATTTCTTGTGTGGGTTATATAGATAGATAGATAGGTAGATAGATAGATAGATAGATAGATAGATAGATAGATAGATAGATAGATAGATAGATGATAGATAGATAGATGTCTTTATGGCTTAAATGTTCTAAATATAGATGCTCTGAATACATTAGGCTATTTTCCAAATCATTATTGGTCATAACTATAAATTTCTTGTGTGGGTTATAAATTATGACATAGATGTCAAACTACAGCATAAAATGACTATAGTCCCAGCCCAATGGCACTTCAGAACTTCTGCATCGCCCTGGTAACAGGAAAGATTCCAAGAATATAAACACTTATAGCATTCTCACACTTCCATGTCTGCCACCATGTCCCTGACTCTGGCATGAATACAGGACAAGTGACCTGGAAGACAAACAACAGAGTCAGTGTCATTTTTTTCAGGGGATATTGGTAACTTTACTCAGATAAATTTTAAAGGAAAGGATAACAGAAAAAATCTGTGATTCAACCACTCTTTGGTCACTATCTCAAAGGTTACTGAAAAGATACTCAAAGGTATCTTAAACACATGATGACCTATTAATGGGTGATTCTACCTAGCATTTATTTCTTTTTATTTTATTACTTTATGTGTATAGGTATTTTGCCTACATGTGTGTCTGTGTACCATGTGTGTGAAATTCTTCGAGGATGCCAGAAGAAGGTGTTGAATCTCCTAGGACTGAAGTTACAGTTGTAACTTCATATGGTGAGCCACCATATGTGTTCTGGGGATCAAAGCCTGGACCTCTAGGGAAAAAAAGAAACTAGTATTCTAACCTCTGAGCCATCTCTTTAGCCCCAACCTTGTGTTTTTTTTAAAGGAAAAAAAATACTAATATTTAATGCATTTGCACAATATCTTCTATGATGGCTATTTTGGCTGTCAATTTGACTAATCTGGAGTTAACTAAACCCCAAGCTTTGGGAGCTCCTATGAGGGATATTTTTCTGATCACATTATTGGAAACAGGAAAACAAACCCTCCAGGAGGCAGTACCCTCTGATGGCAGCCAAGATAAAATGTCCTGGAGGAAGGGAATTTTGCTCTTTGCCTGTTGCCCCTGCTCTTGCTAGTACATCCATCTGTCCTGCTGCTTCTGTTTCCTTTCGCTGACATTAGAGACTTTTTTTGGAATTTCAAAACAGACTGAAGAAATCCTCTGGTCCTCCAGCACCAGATTGGGACTGCTGAGACAGTCAGCCTCATAGACCAAACAACTACTGCAGTCTTGGTCTCTCTAGTGTGAGATAGTCATTGCTGGACTACTGGAATGGTATTCTGTAAGCCAATACCACCCACCTCTCCATATATTCATATGCATCATATAACTATGCATATACCTAACTAGTTCTGTTCCTGTAGAGAAGCCTGTAAACTGTAAAATAGACAATTGCATGCCACATGCTGTTTATGAGGCTTTCTTGGAAATTCTGAAAAGAACAATTACAAATCTCAACACCTCAAGTCCTCTCTGCATTGTCTTCTGTCAACCTTAAAACAAGTGGTTTAGAGCATTGACTATATCTTGAAAACAAAATTATCATTCTGATGCAAATGTAAATGAATGCACACAAAGGTTTTTGTTGACATAATCTATTGAGGACTTCAGAGAGATACTTAAATTTGTTCAAATGAGAATTCCAAGTACACATTTATCTAGGGATCCAGGTATGTTCTCTGAAACAGATTTGCAACTAGATATCCAGGTTCAAGTCAATATCTAAGTATACTTCATTGATTAAAACAAAGAACCATTGGTTTCTTAACAGGTTTTCAAAACTCTGGAAGCATAAAATAGCTCTAATGGTAACAAAAGATCATATTAAACAGGACACCATATTGTGGTTGATATACAGGTGAGGGCAGCACAAGGTAAGGCACGGTCTGTGATTGGAAAATGAAAAAGTAAGGCAGGGACAGAGTTTTGGAAAGGCAGGAGAGATAGAAGAAGCCAAGATGGAGGAAGGAGAGGACAACCCACCTCCACGTAGCTTTAAATAGCCACAGGTAGCCATGAATATCTTATAAGGGATGGATTATTATAGGACAATTTGTCTTCTCTAGGTGGGTAGTTTATACCAATATCAATTGTCTCTGAGTGTATTGTGTGGACATTTTGTGGAGTGGGAATTTATTGATATAAATCTGATTGATTAATTATAAGTCTCTAGAGTTTTGATTTTACAGGGTGGCTGGAAATATACACCAAGTCCACAGCAGGGAGCCAAGGCTGCTGCTGAGACCAGAGAGTAGCTGGCAGCAGACTGGGATGGAAATTGGGAACAGAGTGAGTCAGGTGGAGATGTTTTGATGAATGAGATAAAAATACCCCACAGATGCCATGTGGCCCTACAGTGCCAGAAATACAGAGCCTTGCCCATTGCAATTTATCCTGACATGTAAAGCCGCAGTTTCAATAATATGGCTTGATATGAGCTAACACAAAGATAAAGACTCCATAAATTGGAGATGCCAAACAAACGAGAGAATGTCAGCACTGCCATTTCTTATTTCGCTCAAGCAAGCTTATGATCCTTCATATTAGGAAGCAAAACTGTGAGGATATAATCATAGATGACATATCCTTAGCTGGAAGTTCATCTATACTTATTGTGAAGTCAAATGAAAATATGATTAAAGTACACTGTCATTAGTAATAACTCCTGAGCCAAGTATGGCTTGGCATTAAGTAAAGCCATAAAAATTACACAGTAAATGTTTTTCCTACTCTGTTATTTCCCACTCCTGTATACTGACATTTTTGTCTGAACTATAATTTATATATTTGTAAATATTAAAAGCACACATCTCAAAACAGGTTTTCTTGACACTGCTGAGTGACCAGGAAGTTGGGGGTCTTAAATGTCTGTGGTCTTGACAGTTGAGTCTTCTCAAGGGAGCAAGCAATTTAGAGATTAAAAGACAAAGACAACCGAGAACATCTGGGTGATGGAAGAATGTAAAGGAGGATGAATGTCACTTTCTAGGCTTGTACCACCATGGACTTGCCTCCTGTGTCCACACAGGTATTTCTGGACTTAGGTGCATAGTAAATATTATATTGAACAGAACTTGAGCTGCCTGTAAGATCTGTCATTACTTCTTGTAATAGTTAATTATATTTACCAACATGAGGGATGACTTTAAATGAAATTAAACTATAAATGAGTGATTTTGACCTATAAATGTGGTTGGTCTTGTCAATCAATTACAAACCTGACCAGGAGCAAGAGATGAACTGCTTTAGCTGGAGGGAGTTCAGCAGATATCCTGAGACTTCGGATGAATCTTCCAAGCTCCTTTTCCCAGTTGCTCTGGAGCTTTTGTACTTTTGTCTCCATGATTGCTGGAGCCAACTCCTTTTCATAACCATATATGCACAGATGGTCTTAACTTGATATTTTGGCTTCTGAATTTTAGATTTAATGATGGTGCATATTCTGTAAAAACCACACTTTAAATTTTGATTTTCTTTCTCTCTTCAGTTAGCAGTGTGTTAAACTATCAGGATTCAGGGAAGCAGTGTCATTTCCAACAGTTTTTGAAGTGTCTAGTTTTTGTTTTCACATTCTGTCATGCCTACCAAACCCCACCTCTGTCTTCTGCTGTGTATCTTCATGGTGAGTACCCGTACAACCCTGCCATTTTGTACTTTCAATACACTAGTCAATACAAGACATAAACAAACATTTGACTATGATCGGACTGTACGCCAGATCACTTTGTCCAACTATAGACAAATGCAACTGTATGGGGCACATGAAAGGCAGGATAGGTCTAATGATGTCCAGGAAAATGATGGCCTATTAAGATTAATCACAGCAAGTCAAGCAGCATATAGACAGAAACTAAAGGACGGGTCTGTTCCTATTATTGAGTCTAGAGCACTCCTACTAATATACCTGGCCCAGGAGGTGGGAGGTGTGTTCAGCATTGGTGCAGGCTCAGGAGGTGTCACAGCTGTGCTGACTACCTGTTCTGAGTGCCCTTGGCAAAATCAAAGACGTACTCTTACCTTGCTTCTCTGCAACTGCACATAGGAAATAACAAGGGTACTCCATCGCATGCCACTGTAAACGTATAAACTGATGAATGTAAAGATTGATTGGAGTAGCCTGAGTTAGTGTGAAATCCTAGCTCGTAGGATTATAGTGGGATTTCCCCCACATTTCTATTCTAAAATTATGAGTCATTACTAGGAATGCAGAGCAACCACCCATGTGCTGAAGCTATACTTTATGTATTTATGTTTCCAGTTAAGTAACCTTGTTTGTACCCAATGGTCAAACCAAGATGTGGTTCCAAATACCACGTCACAATTATTTAACTATTAAAGTCAAGAACTGAAAACTTCTCTGTTCCATTTATAGCACTCAGGGGCCTTTCTTTGCTTGGCTCTTCCCTTAAGTAAAACTAAAAAGCTGGAGTGGGTCAGTTGCACAGGTGTGACACTCCCATCACCCCCACTGTCCCTGCCATTCCCACAGCCCTCACAAACCTCACAACCCAGCACCCCACAGCCTTCACCACCCCCACTACCCTTACAAGCTCTTGACTTTGGAAAGCTCTGAGTTTACTTAGTCTTTTCTGAGACGGTGAATCCTCCTTAGCCTTTTTCCATGAGACACTGGAGGCCATGAAAGGTAAAGTCAATAAAACCATGGAGAACTTCAATCAAATCACCCAGCTTACCATTTACTGGGTCACACTCTATTTCTAGAAACTCGTGTGTGTGTGTGTGTGTGTGTACACGCGTGCACGCGTGCTCCTTGACCTGGTTTGTTCATCCCTCTGGTTGTTAGTGTCCTCCATGACTTTAGCTCTCTGAAAAAACCAAGAGAAGTTGGTGATTTTAAAGTTATTTGACTTTGCTTATCTTAAAAAGAGTATTTTATTTTTCACCGAATCAGAAGAAAAAAATCATAAAACAATGATAAATTTATTTTTAATTTACCGTTATACCAATGTACTTGTAAAATAGCCTAAATATTTATACATATTACACATATGCAATATATGGTATAGCATATATGATACTTATATATGCATCATAATATATGTGCATATTTTAATAGTGACAGGGACCCATCAACACACATTTCCAAGAGCCCACAAAGGTCTGGATGGTGTGAGTAGAAAGGATGGGGTGGCTGTTAGGTGTAGACCTGTGTAGGGGAGCTAGCTTCTGCGTTAGTATCTAGTGCATATTTGTTTCACTATCAAACCAGTGTAGCCGGGCAGACATGAGGATGACACAGACAGTGACTGTGATCAAAGTACACAGTATGCACAGAAACGTCACAGGGAACCCCGTTATTTTACACAGTAGATATATTTTAATAAAATAAACCTATAGCTAAATAAAAAATATAAATGAAGGAGACTTACACCCAAAGTTCTTTTGTATACTGGAGGGGAAAAAAGGAGAGAAACCAAGAGACAGAAAAGCGGAGGAAGAGAGTGATCTGTGCAGAGAAGAGCATCCATTGAGAGAGGAGACAAGCTGTGCATCCCTGTGCCAAAGAACGTGGCATCATTTTAAGTATGTCCCCGTTCACTGTGACCAAGGCCAGCCTGCCACAAAACGTTTATAAGGCCGTTGGGGACAAGCCACTCTGAACACATTTGGAAGCTGCCTGCACAGCTGGAAGTGAGTTCACAGCTAAGTACCATCTCCTCTGTGTGAGCTTCCCTTCCTCCCAGCCCAGCCCCCACCCTGCCTCAGCTCTGAACATGTGTTTCTGTGGTAAGCTTCACATTTGATACTCTTCGGCTCCCTTGTTTGCCTCTGTGTTTACACTCAAGGCACTAAGCTGCTCATGCGTACACACCACACTAGACTGGGGACTTTCTTTGTTGCTGTGAACAAATACCCAACAAGGATCACTTTAAGGGGGGAGGGGTGTGTTTGGTGACTTAGAGTTCAAGGGAATAGAGTCCGCTGTAGCAGGTAAGGCCTGGCAACTGGAGTGTGGTCACATTGTGTCCACAATTAGGAATCCGGGTGTAGACAGGGAATGCGGCTCAGCTGCCAAACCCTGAGGCCCACCTTCAGTGACCCACTTCCTTCAGGAAGACTCCATCTCTTCTAAACCTTCCAAAGCAGACTGCCAGCTGGGGACCAGAGTCCAGACACAAGTGCTTGTGATAGTAATTTCATATTCAGACCCCCAAAGTCCCCAGAGTCCTGCTCCAGGATGTTCCTAACTGTGTCCTCTGGTAGAAACACGCCATCAGTCAAGATCTTTAAAAGTCTTTCGTTCTTTCCTGAAAATGAAACGGATGGAGCCAACATAGCCGGGGATTGTTTTTATGCTTGTGAATCTTCAGAGACACATGATTTTGGAAGAACTTTTGTTCAAAGAATACCACACTGCCTGAGCTAAGGTGTGATGGTTCCATGTGACAGAAGCCATGACACACACGTGACAGAAAGCATGGCACACTCTTAGACTCTGGCAACTACCACATACTAATTGAGAAATTTCACAGAAAAGTGGACCTCTGTGTTCCTTAGTCCTCTTGTCTATCTGGCAAGGATAGGTCATGGGTAAAGGTTCAGAGCTGAAGGGTTAGAGTGCATACATTCCTTACAACAGTGACTTGCTCCTAGTGAGTGACAGGCACTGTTATATTGGTTTGTTTCACATCCCGTCTCTGCATGCCTCAGGTTGGTGGGTCTGTTCCTTAGGTCTTTGCTACTCTGTCAGAACCCAGCTATTTCCTATTTATTCTGATATGATTCTACTGCACCAGTGTGGGGTCTGGGCAGCAAAGGATCTTTGAGGGGAACACTAGGCTTTGATAGGCATAGCTGATAATGGGTGCTCAGAATGAAACCTGTGGTTCTTCTGGGCATGCCAAGCACACAATATTAAAAGCAGACATGGGAGAAAATAGACCCCAGATGTGGAGCCAGCCGTACCTCCTGGCCTCTGCTACTGTCATTACAAACCTCAGGTTCCCAGGACACAGCAGTCTCCAGCACTGAAGGTTTTAGGAGCCTGAGCAAAAGCCTGGGGAGAAATGAGGCTGGGATCCATCCAGGGACATCTGGCCTGAACGAATCACTCAATGATTTCCAAATATCTTGTTCTTGATAAAGAGTTGCCTTTTGCCAACCCATTCTCCCCCTTTCACAAGCCCTAGCTCATTCTCTGTGGTTCTGACTCCTTTGTCCCAGATGTCATTGGTCATTGTGAATAAACCACAAGATGACTTTATGCGAATGAGCTCTTAACAGCACCCTGCCCTGCTCCACCCTAGTCCCACAGCATGGGCTACCCAGCATGGCTGGCATTCTCTTCACCTCCTTAAATTCCTACTTGCCCCAAGGTCAGACACAATGCCAGCCAGTGCAGTTTCTTATCTGATAGTGTCACGACCTCCCAGGAGTCCCAGCACAGTCTCCTGGGAGCCCTGGGGTGCTCTCCAAGTGCTTGGCAAAGAAGAAGCCCCAGCAGGGATGGAGGTCACAGACTGCTCCAGGGGCTTTCCTCCATGTGCATTCCTTTCTGAAACTCTCTGATTGATCCCCAGAAGCTGAGTGTAAAAAAAAAAAAAAAAAAAAAAAATGCATATATTGAGTTCACTCTATTTTGGTTGACTAAAGAATCGACTTAGGGAAAATTAATCATAAAAGACCTGAGGTAGGCATACCAGAAGAGCTTTGATTGACAGGGAAGACTAGGCTTTAGGGGGAGAGGTGGACAGCCATGTGCCCTGGATTTCAGGGGACAGTCCATAGTGCAGTTCAAATGCAAGCTCTGTGCTAAGTGTTGCAACCAAGGTGCTTATGTTCAGTTGTAAATTACAGTAATATGATTGCACATAGTAAAAATAAAATTCCTCTCCTCCCCAAGGTGTCTGAAAATGAAAAAACAAAAAACATTGTGTCTCTGTCCCACTTCCCCAAGGACAACTTTGGGGGTCTAGTGGTCACCAGCCTTTAAAAAACAAGAATGGAAGTACTTTGCCATTTCCCTTTCCTGGAAGACACTGTGTAGAATTGGAGATATTTTTTCTTTAAATATTTATTCAAGTTTTGCAAGGAAACCATGAAACCGGAGCTCCTTGTGAGGAGCATTTGAGCTGTAAAATCACCTCCTTCGCAAGAGGTTATCTCAGTCTTTGTGAACCACGGTGATTTATGGTTAACAGGGAATGGGCCTTTCTCTACTGTGCTGCCAAAGTCATGGGTACGGCTTGTAATACTCTTGTTCTTTCAGGGTGGTCAGGGTCAGTAGCAATTCTTTCTTTCATGATTTAATCACAGGCATCCTCATACCTTTCATCTTTGTCATCTTTTATCTTTGTGTACAATTATTTAATGTGTGTGTGTGTGTGTGTGTGTGTGTGTGTGTGTGTGTGTGTGCCTCAGTGTATGGATACCCAACACATGTTTGCAGGAGGTCACAAAATGGCATTAAATAGCCAAACCTAGAGATATATGTAATTGTGAGCAGCCATGCAGGTGGCTAAGACCCAAACACTGATTCTTTCTAAAGGCACCAGGCACTCT
This sequence comes from Micromys minutus, assembly GCF_963924665.1. Lineage (NCBI taxonomy): Eukaryota > Metazoa > Chordata > Mammalia > Rodentia > Muridae > Micromys > Micromys minutus. Next base: position 28,974,859 of record NC_137972.1, on the reverse strand, counting down.
AGCCACTAACAACTGTGCAATCTCTCCATGGCCAAAAGTTTATAGTTTTAAAGAACAAGCCTTTGTCTCTATTGATTTTTCTCTTTGACTTTTCATTCTCTCTCTCTCTTTCTTTCTGCTTACCTTGGGATTATTTTGCTGGTCTTTCCCTAAATCTTAAGATGGAAGCTTAAATTGTTTATTCAAAACTTATTCCACACATTTGATAAACTGCTTTTACGTTTGCTCAGTTTACAATAGCTACCTTTCCATGCTTCCATGCTATGTCTCTCCTGTGCTCCAGATGAGTTTTTAGAAGTATCAGTCAGATCTGCTGAGTTAATAATGCTGCTTGGCTGCACCCACATCAGTACTCACAGTAAAACAACCATCCAGCCACCGAGAGAGGCCTGACACAACGCTGAGCCGATTGTCCAAAAGGACTTAAGAATGCAAGATAGAAATGAAGAATTAATAAGCAGGTTTACACGGGTACTGGGAAATGTCAATTCTATCAGCAATGACTAGTCTAAAAATGAAACCGGTGAGGGTAACAAGAGGCTGAAGAAATGACAGATATAGGTACAGAAAAGCTGGGGTTAGGTGTCCAAGAACTGTGATGGAGACACAGCTGTAGTCTGGTGCTTCGGAGGATTGTTGAGGAGCTAATGAAGAGACTGTTTATTAAATACTGAGGAAGTAGCCAGCTAGTTTGTATGTCAACAACATAAGCCAGAGTCATCCAGGAGAAAGCAACCATGATTGAGATGTTACCATAGATTGTTCTGTAGGCAAGCCTATAGGGCATTTTCTTAATTAGTGACTGATATGGGAGGGCTGGGTCCCAGATTGGTAGGAATGCCCTTGGCTAGTGTTCTGGGTTCTCTAAGAAAGCAGCTGAGCAAGCCATGAGAAGCAAGCCAGTAAGCAGCATCCCTTCGTGGTCTCCGCATCAGCCCTACCTCTAGGTTCCTGCTCTGCTTGAGCTCCTGCCCTGACTTTCTTCCATGATGGACTATAAGGTGACAGTATAAGCCAAATAAATCCTTTCCTCCCCAGGTTGCTGTAGTTACTGGTGTTTCTTCAGAGCAATAGCACTGCTAACTATTTAATTAAAGAGATCTATATTTAATTTATTTTAATTTGAATTTATTATGTCTTAAATCATTTCTCTACCAACCTTTTCTCTATCCAACCACTTCTGTGTCCCACATTATCCCTCTCAAATTTATAACCCTTTTTTTCTTTAATTAAATGAATAAATGTATAATCTGCTGAGACTTTTGTGTTGCTTACATATACATGATTTTAGGCTTGACCTCTTGGTATTAGATAACTCTTTAGGGGTCCCATACCTAGGGAAGACAAAATCTCCCTCTTCCCTGAGGCTTTTCATCTTGGGGTGCAACATATGTTTCCTTCATAGATGTTGGATGTGTAGTAGTTTTAAAATTACATAGGTTCCGGTGGTGGTGTATTCCTCGATACCCACCCCAGTATTCTAAGTTCCCAAATGAAAGACTCACAGAGCCTTTATATTTTAATATGCCTTAATCAACTCAATGACTGCTTCACTTCCTAACCTCCACGTGGTTAATCCACCTCCTGTCAAAAATTCCATCTTGACTATCCTGGACCCAGTCAGGCCATACTCAAAATTTAAAAATTCCCTGTGACGTTTTCAAACATCATTAGTGTTTTTTATTTTTTCCTCCTCCCTACCTAATTAAAGACTCACCCCCATTCCTCCCATTTTGCCCTTCATGTCTCCTATATCCTGCTATTCCCCTCTCAGCTCCATATTTGTAAACAGAACAACTCATCAGGAAGATACACAACTGCAAATCTGTAAGCCCTGAACATTGGAGCTTCCAATTTCTCAAAACAATGGACAGAAATTTGGTGCTGTAACAATTTTAGCACCTCATTCTCATCCCTAGAAAGGTCATAAAATGCAAATTAGTCAAGAAATGTCAGAGTTAGACTATACCATAGACATGTGCTATATACAAAACATTCCACCTAAAAGAAATAGTACACATATTCTTTTCATCATCCCTTGGACGCTGTGCCATAGTCTACATTCTATGCCACAAGTCATGCCTTATCAAATGCAAAGGAATCAGTATAATCCGTTGTGGTTTATCAGATAATACTACAATAAAACTAGAAATCAATGGCAAGGAAAACTACAGAAACTATACTAACACAGTGACTGAAAATGAGATTCCTAAAGGACCAATGAGTCACTAAAAACTTATCATGGAAGGGGCTGGAGAGATGGCTCAGTGGTTAAGAGCATTGAATGCTCTCTCAGAGGTCCTGAGTTCAATTCCCAGCCACCACATGATGACTCACAATCATCTGTTATGGGATCTGATGCCCTCTTCTGGTGTGTCTGAAGACAGCTAGCTACCGTGTGCTCATATACATAAGATAAATAAGTAAATCTTTAAAATAAATTGTGGAAGAAAGTAAAAATTCATCAAATCAAACAAAAATGGAAGCACAACTTCCCAGAAGCCCTCAGATCACCAGATAAGGCAGTCCTAGAAGGTAAAGGTATAGATAGAAATGCTTACATTATACGGATCTCTGAGTTCCAGGCCAGACTCTTCTACAGAGTGAGTTTCAGGACAATTAGAGCCACACAGAGAAACTCTGTCTCAAAAAATCAGCAAACTAACATTTAGAAAAACTCAAATAAATGAGCAAAACGGTCCATCTCTAGAACCTGGAGAAACAAGAGTGACTCAAAGGCAGAGGAAGACAGGAAATAATGGTGATATTGGAATAAATTAATAAAAGGAAGACTAAATAAGGGGTGCACAGAATCAACCAAAGTGTTGGTTATTTGAAACAAGACGGGTGAGCCCCTAGCCAAACCAGAAGCAAAAAAGAACACAGAAATTAGTAAAGTTAGAGGTAAAGAAGGAGTTATTAGCGATTTCAATAACAAAGAATCATTAGGGAGTTCTTTAAAAACATATATCCCTTCAAGCTTAAGAAAAAATGAATGGAAATGTAGAAATATCTAGATACATATGACCTAACATAATTAAACCAAAACCACAGAAACAAGGTCAACAGTTCCATAACAATAAGGTCAAGGCAGTAATGAAACGCCTCTGCAGAGCCACATGGATTCAGCACCAAATCCTACCAAACCTTTAGAGAAGAACTAACACCAACCTTCCACAAACACTTTCATAAAATAGAAAAAAACATTCTGCAAAGCCAGCATTACCGACACCAACAGAAGATAAAGGCACAGTTAAATAAAGTTAAGTCTCCCTGAAAGCGTATCCATTGAACCTCTCTCAATCCCTTGACCCCGCCCATGAGCCCATGCCTGTGCTGTTTTACCTGATCTGCATACCCTGAATCCCAGCAGAAAACCCCCTTGACAGCCTAGTGCCAAGATTCATGTTCTACATCCACCAACTTCCAGTTCAGTTTCCTTTGCGCCCATGATCCTGTTCCTCAGAATGCCACCCCATTTCATGTCCTGTCATGCCCCCTGACATCCAGGCTTGGCTCAAAAGTTATAGGCTATGTAAGCTTAATAATTAGTGGTTGCATAAAATTTCATTGCACTGAAGTTCCATCATTTATTAACCTCCGGTGTTGGGTATTTAGGTTATTTCCAAATTTTTCTTGGATTTAAATAAAAAATTGTTAAAACTCTGAATTGGGGTCTATATTAGGGAATCTAACAATTATGGTGAATTCCTCAGATTCTGAAAGAGCATCATTACCCACAGTAAGGTTCTCACAACAGTGCTGGGCTAGCTCCAGAAACTCAAATCTCATGAGGGAAACTCAAATCTCATCAATTCATCAAACTGTTCAATTAAGCTACATTTTTACTGTTCATTTTATAAGCACGACACATATTCTGTGTCCAACGGAGAGCAGTGTTGCCTTGGAATAACTGGCTTCCCATCCCTGAGAGCGGTTCTCAACCCAGGATCCCTTTGAAGCTCAAATGGCCCTTTCACAGGGGTGGCATATCAAATATCCTTCCTGTATAAGATGTTTACATTATGATTCATAACAGTAGCAAGTTGAAGTTCTGGAGTGGCAACAAAGATAATTTAATGGCTGGGAGTCTCCACGACATGAGGAACCGTGAAAGGTAGTGGCATTAGGAAGGTTGAGAAGCACTGCCTTAGAGGGTCGCACGTGTGGGAAACAACTGGAGACATCCATAGTGACTTTAAAGGGTAGGAAGTAAGACAGTACTGATCCCAGAACAGGAAGGCTCTCTCCAGTCAACTCTGGTGGCCATGGGGTTCAGATGGCGACAGAAGATTAACGGAACAAGAAAGACAGTTAGCTAGAAAGAAGGGAAGTGACAGAACATTTGGTGTTTGGGGCTTTTTGTTCTTTTATTTCTTTGTATGATGTTGGTTTTGGGTTTTGAGACAGTTTTATGATGTAGCTGGAGTCAGCCCTTGAACCCATGATGTAGCGCTAGATGACTTTGAACCCTGGTTTCCTGCCCCGGTCAGTTGGCTGAGGATCAACCTCAGGATCTTCTGCTTTATCTAGATAAAGTGAAGGGGTGGTCTGTCTAGAGCAATTCAAAGGCTGGTTTGGTAGCAGTGAGCCATTGGCACAAGCAAGTGGGGCGGGTAGTGTAAGAGCCCCAAAGCATCACCACAGCTGTGTCAGCCTCAGGTACTGAGGCTCTTGGCTGCTGACCCCTGAGCCCTAGCTCTTGGCCCTTGACTTTGAAATCCTTGGCCCTTTCTGGATCTCCCTGGTCACTATGTCCTGCACGGCCACTCCTCTGACTCTTCATTTTTATATTTCATTTTGTCAGCATACAAAGCCGGAGTTTAACTGTAACATGTTCTTACAAATATTTACTTTTTTATTATTAATCTCCCACTGAACTCTCCTACTCCCTGTCGCCTTTGCTTACTGGCCTCCTTCCCTCCAGTGCTCTCTTCTCTTTTATCATCGTCAGCTCTCTCTTCTTCTAACTTTGCTTGTGCACCCCTTGAACCCATGCTTCTGTCAGGACTGCACTCAGAAGCCGGTGTGAGCAGGAGTGACAGTCTATAGGACTCAATAGCCCATTCAGGAGCAGAAAACCAAGTACAGTAAGGAGCAGTCCACTCAGGCATAAGCCCAAGCATGACAGTATCCAGATCTGCACCCATTTCTGCTGTGGAGTCTATACGAAGAGTGCCATCAGAAGTCAGGGAAAGCGCTGAGAAAGCTGGATGCCCAACAGAGCCCAGACTTGACCTATCAGGCACCAACCTGGGGACAACCTCCAAGGTTGCTGCAGCTTCTGGAGCTGGTAAACTGTCATTGCTGCTTTCACGGCTGGAGTCCCTATAGCTTAGACCAATGCACAGGCTGGGTCTGCGTTGCTGCCAGTACTTAACAATGGGCATTGCCAGTGCCAACTGCCAATCTTTTCTGCTTTCTTTCTTCATGTCAAAACTTATCCCATACTACCAAAAATGGGGGAGGGGAGGGGAGAGAGAGAGAGAGAGAGAGAGAGAGAGAGAGAGAGAGAGAGAGAGAGAGGAGGAGGGAGAAAGGGAGGGAGGGAAGAAAAGAGAAAAGGAGGGAGGGAAGGGAGGAAAGAAGGAAGGGAGGAAGCAAGAAAAGGAGGGAACAAATGTAGAAAGGGAGGGAGAAGAAGGGAGGTATAAAGGAAGAAAGAATAAAAAAGGAAGGAAGGAAAGAAGGAGGAAGAAGGAAGGAAGGAAGAAAGGAAAGAAGGAAGAAAGAAGAAAGAAAGAAGGAAGAAAGGAAGGAAGGAAGGAAGGAAGGAAAGGAAGAAGGAAAGAAAAGAAAGGAAAAAAGGAAGAATGGAAAAAATATAAAAGAAAAGAGAAAGAAATAAAAGACTATTCAAGAAAAGCCTCTTCTTGGACTTCAGTGTGAGCCTAAGTGTCTGGCTACATAGCTCAAGGACAGTATTTGAACCAATCATAGCCACTTGTCTGGACCAAAAGCCTCTTAGCACCAACCACAGACTCTAGGGCTTATGTTTGGTACCAATCACACCCTTGACTATTACAATAGAGACAGTAGTCCCTCTACCCAGAGATGAGCTCCCTTCCATTGAGGCTTAGGCTGTGATGGTTCCAGGGTCATGTAGAGTTCATCAAGGTTTTTGATAAAAAAAAGCCATGGTTTAGACTGTTTACAGAAGACTGGCTGGGATGGTGGCTTCAGAAGCCAGGGTATCAGCTACCACCTCTGTGTAGCTGTCTTGGGTCTATGGAGTGCTCAGTATGGCTGTTGCTGGCTTGAGGTTGGTGAGGTTGGCTCTGGGCCTTTCTGCTCATAGCTTCAAGGGGGAAGTCCAACAGCTGCTAATGAGGAGGTCCAAGCACCTCATCCCCAGTGTCTGTGTTTATTTGTAGGAAAATGAACATCAATCAAGAGTGTTTGCAAAATAGACTTAAAGGGCTTATTGTTAACACTAACAGAGACTTTTAACATACTTAAACTGTTTTAACCATGTCTGGTGCCCAGAAAGAAGTGGTCCCCTTATGTGTCTCAAGATAACACCCATTAACCATCTTGATGAGCTACCATCCTCTCTCCCTCTCTCCCCTCACCTTCCTTCCTCATCTCTCCCATCCCATATCATGTATCAGGCCGGTTTCAAAATTCCTAAGTAGACAAGGGTGATCCTAAACTTCTGATTCTCCTTCCTCCTCCTGAGGTTTGGAAGTTCCACAGAACCAGAATGCCCAGTTTATGCAACCCGGAGGATTCAACCAGGTCACCACACGTGTTAAAGAAGCACTCTACCAACCAAGCTACATCTCTAGCTACTTTCTTGACAAATTTGAAAACATGATTACTAGAGACAGCAGTCTATGAGAATGGACTCTCAGAAGTCTCCATGAATGTCTAGAGAGAGGAAAGCGTCTAATGGAAGAGGCATTGAAACCATCCATGAACAAGGGGTCAGGTTACTGGCCTGACTCCCAGCCTGGACTCAGAAGATGGTCCAAGAAAAAGTGGGGTGAAGGTCCCAGAGAACTGTTCAGATGAGGGATCCACCTCTCTCGAAGGCTCTGGATTCTGAATCTGGGCCCTGGCTTTCCCATCTTTTTTCAGATGCTCCATCCATTTCTTGTTCTGTTTAATCACCTGGAAATTTGGACAAAGCCCTCTGATGATGCCCCCTGCTGGTGTTACCTAAGGCACGCACTGCCTTCATCTTGGCTGTTGTGTTCTCTTTAAGATTTTACTCAAAAAATGCAAAGAACAAAAAATAAACCCAGCTTCCATTTGCCACTATGACTTAACACAATGCTTTGGAAGTCATAAAATAATACTGCATGAGGCTGCTGGCCCAGGCACAGGTGCAAGGTCTCAAAGCTGGTACTTCCTAGCTTCCTTCAGCTACAATTTTGAGGGCTTTTTTCCCCTTTGCTTTAAGCTACGAATTTTACGTCTGTTTTATTTTAAAGTGTCTAAGTGTTAAGGCTTAAGGTTTTCTGTTTGTTTTGGAAAGGAACAAGGAGATGAAAATATGCATTGTGTATACAGTTGTACTGCAGTTCAATGATATGGGTCAATGGTTTCAGCTTGGAGGACTTATGGAGATGCCTTTTGTGTCTATCCATAGTTTGTTTTGTGCCTATCAACAGGGTGTTTGAAAAGAATGAGTATCTGCATATTTAATAGGTTTTTAAATCCTCCTTTTGAGGGTCCTAGAAATTACTACCCCTCAATGTTATATAAAAATTCATCTTGATTCCAGTCCACTGTGGTTTGAACATATCTTGAAAGGTATATTAAAGGATTAGTAACCAGCCTTTGGTGTTATTGGAGGGGGTGGAGCTTTTAGTTAATGGGACCCTGAAAGGGGGACCCAGATCACCAAGGGCATGCCCCAGAAGTTATATTAGAGCCCCAACTCCCACCTGTTTCTGTCTTTGCTTCCTTACACGAGAATGTGAGCAGCCTTCTCTGTCCTGACCTCCCACCATGGTAAGCTTCTGAACACAGGCTCAAAAACAAGATTAAAGACTCTGTGTGAACCACAATAAATACTCTCTTTTTAACTTGATTTTCACAAGTATCTTTCCCCAGGAACAGAAAGCCGATTTAAAAGAATATCAAGTGTTTTGAGTTTTATATTTAAAACTTGAATCAACTTTGAGTTAACTTTGCATGACACAGTCTACATATACCCTTTGCTAAATAGTTACCCAGGTAAACTTTGCTTCCAGGTTTGGATGGGTTTATCTCTACCCAACTCTGCACTTCAGTAAATCCTATTAATATGTTTTCATTTACAAGCTACATATTGTTTCACATCCATTAATAAAATTCCCCCTTATTTTTCTTACATAATAATTTTTTTAGCTGGTAGCGATTTTGTTTAGTAATGAAAGGAATGTGTTGTTTATTATCTTCTTAAGATTTTACCTAAGCCCTTTAGATAAATGAACTATTCTCTCATTAATCATCATAAATTTTGAGCCACCTCAAGAGACCACTGGATCTTGTGTCTAATTTCAGTCAAAAGGACGTATAAAGAATGTCTCTGAACCTGTAAATCAACCAGCTGCCAACATTTAATTGGGTTAGATCTAACCCTTGTGCTCTGGAGGTCAGTTCATTAAGTACCTGAATGTACATTTTTGCAGTTAATTTATCTTGGAAGATTCATTAGGAAATGGTCCTGATGAAAATTAATCATTTTATGGGTGAATTCCATGGAGGTTTCCCGGTCACAGTGGGAGACTGTAAACACTTACCCAGGATATTTTCTTGGTCTCTGTGACCACACTTCATGGTTCAGAAGTCCATGGCCTTGGCTCCTGCTGGTCAGAGGCTCCAATCATTCATAAGTGTCTTCTGAATACTGCCCAAATGGGATTCTTCATTCCATCTGTAGGACACTGAATAGTCTTCTCATCAGGAGTGAGTCCTTCCTAGAGATTACATCACTCCATCTTTGACTACTTGGATCTGAGACAAACTTCAGTTCAGCCCCAGCCCTTCCTACATTTTAACTTCTACCTGTACCTTGAAATGTGTTCAGGATGCCATTGGGAGACATTTTCCTGGGACACTGCTATCTTATAGGACAACTTTATGCAAATGAGATGGAGACAGAGGAGACCATCTTTTCATGCAACATATTTTGATCATGTTCTTTCAAGATCCCTTTGCCTTTGGTATACTTTTTTTTCTTCTCTCTCTCTCTGTCTCTCTCTCTCTGTCTCTCTCTCTCTCTGTGTCTCTCTCTCTCTCTGTCTCTCTCTGTGTGTCTCTGTCTCTGTCTCTGTCTCTCTCTCTCTCTCTCTCTCTCTCTCTCTCTCCAACATCTCCTCCTAGATTCACCCTAAGCCTACTGGCCCAGCTTCATGTTCCTTTATGTTAAAAACAAACAGGTCTGGTGGTGGCACACACCTTTAATCCCAGCAAAGATGGGTGGATCCCTATGAGTTCAAGGCCAGCCCGGTCTACAGAGCTCTTTCTAGGTCAGCCAAAGCTACACAGAGAAACCCCATTTAAAACAAATCAAAACAAACAAAACCAAACCCAAACAAACAAACAAAAACAAAATAAAAAGCTCACTTAACTACTTAAAAAGCCCACCTTAACTACTTCTAGCATGAGACTTGAGATAAAGTGTGGCCACTATACTTAGTGTTAGCTGCTGGAAAATGAAAATACAATCTGTATTCTTCATCTAACCATTTAAAACATATAAGTAGTGGGCGGTATATCCATTTGTCTAGTCAATCTCAAACTTCTCGTAAAGTGAAAACTTTTCCCTTTTTCCCCCAAACATACTCTCTGAATTTTACTATTCTAGTTAATTCAAAAAACTGGAATCATGTGAACACCCTTGTCAACTTAGTTAAGTGTTACATGCTCCAGAGCAGGCATTAGAGGCAGGGCGGGAATGGTCCTATTCCTGCTCTCAAATCTCGAGATTCCAGGGGTTTGGGCACACTTCCACCTCATCAGTCTCATAACCATCTGGTGGCACAGTCCATGTGTCCTTTACACCTACACACAGATAGAGCCATTGCTCATATGTATAGTACAGGGATAGAGGGACCACCATGAGTTCTAGGCCCCAGATGAAGCTGCAAGGTGTGCTGTTTGTCTTGCTTTGGTTCACTTGCATTGATAATCCTGTTTCTCCCCTTTGACATGGAGTTTGCCCTGTACCATTCTTTGTTGAAATCTATAACTTTTAAGACATTCATATGTGAGGGGCATACAATTAAGAGAAAGCTTTGCATCTAATAAAGGCCTTTAGGACTTTGAACTTATGACTAGCACTAGAACCACAAGACTGTGGGGACTTTCAAAGTTGGACTAAATGCATTTTGACTTATGGGATGACCATGAGCCTGTAGAGGTGAGGGGCTGAATATTATAGTTAGATGTGAAATGCCCCCCTTGGGTTTGTGTGTTTAAACATTTGGTTCTCAGATGGTGAGTCTGTCTTATGAGGCTGTGGAACATTTAGAATATTGGGCCTAACTCAAGAAGTTGGGTCATGGGAGAGTAGCCCTTAAGGTTTTATAGCCCAATCTCACTTCCTCTTGTCACCCAGCTTCCTGTCTGTCAGGATATAGGGAGGCCCAGAGTTAGATGGTCACTATTGCTGCCATGGAAGAACCTGGTGCAGTACCTTCACCATTGTGGTGGACTATATACACCCCCACCAATTGTGAGTCAGAATAAATCCTATATCCACTAAGCTGTTTTGTTTGGTATTTGGTCCCAGAAAGATTAGAAGTAATTAATATCAGCCTACAATCTACTTTAAATAGACTTTGTCCCAAGACAAAGCATTAACTTTTGTACGAGGTGTAGAACAAGGCTCCAACTTCATTTTTTTATATGTAGCTATTCATTTTCTAAACACCAGTATTTGTTAGGAAGACCCTTCTTTCCCTCTGAATGTTAAATGTCACTAGATGATATACTTCAGAGATAGATAAGAGCAGAAATCCCAGAAAGGAAGCCTAAAATAGTCTCCAAGAAGGCACATCATCCCCGGGGTACAGCTGTACCAGAGCATCCAGGCTGCTGAGGAAAGTCAGCTCTCTGTCTGCTCTGCACCAGATGTTGCACAGGAGAGATCCAACTCATTCATCCTTCTACTGTGGATCACTCATCTCTTCAATGAACTCAGATCATTCTAACATCTGAAAGTTTCACTTGACCATTGTGATATATGAGTACTTCAATGTTTATAGATTGCCCTAGGCATTATATAACTCCCCATGTTTCAAACCTGATGGGTACCATGAAGAGTGACTCCCTTCACTTGCTAACTTACTCTTGCTATGAAGGTTAATGGAGGTGGAGGTCTCCTAATCACCCCAGTAGGACAAACCTGACACTAGCCCTGGACCAAATATCACCTCCAAGCACTGTTTGTTTTGCTTGAACATTGTAAGCGGTCATCTTGGTCTGATATTATAACTACTGCTCTTTATCTGGGTTACTGGTCCTTAGAGACTCAAAGGGGAACATGCCAGCCAGCTGTAGCAACTGTTCAGGTCCTTCTGGCATCTTTTTTTAAACACATGCCTTCTCTAGTCCTATGATATTGGTAAGTGGTATCCATGTTCTTAAGAGTGGGAGGAGGTTTGCTCATAAGCAGTTATTCTTTGGTATGCATGAAGGATTTGTTCTAGGATTCCATCACTAGATAACCAAATCCCCAAATGATCAATTCTCTTACATAAAATGACATTGTATATATGTACATATCTTCCCACATACTTTAAATCATCTCTAGATAATTTACAGCACATAGTGTAATTGCTATATAAATGCTAGACAAGTCATTATTATATTGTATTTTCTAGAAAACTTCCAAGAAAAAAGATATGATAATGTTTGTAATTGTCAAAAAAGCTTTCTGACATTATCAATCCTCTGTTAGCTAAATCTTCACATGTAGAATCAGCAGATACAAAGCCTATGTTTGTTGAAATATCTGCATCTGCTTGACAACCAAGAAAACATTGCTTTGTTTTGCACAGAAACCTGCTTCAAATTACTTTAATCAAAATATTGGGTTTTTTTATGTGTCATTAATTCAAAGAAAGGATAGGTCTTAAAGATTTTATCAGGCCTTTCTCATTCTCTGTTTCTCCCTAAGCTTTCTTTTGTGTAAGCTCTTTGCATTCTCGGTATGGTCTTCCATCAGGTAGCAACTTGGTCCCTGAAGAGATTACATGCTAGTCAACTCTTTAAGGAATGAGAACTTCACCTCGCTAGTGACTTGAACCTAAACATTAGAACACATTATCCCTTGCCTGTCTTAACCTGTATGTAGAGATGCAGATTAATCAGTTTAGCAGAAGGTGACAGCATTCTAGTGGACAAGTCTCAATCACTCATGTATCAAAATAGCATGGCAGAGTCATCCAGCTGAATTTTGTAGCCATGGAAACATGGGATTGGAAACATGGGATACGATGGAAGAAATAGTTACAAAAATGCTGATCAAGGACAAATGACTTTATTTTTAAAATATCTAAAATAATCCCCAAATAATTTTAGCCCAATTAGCCATAGTGTCTCTTTCAATGTCCTCCACCTGAGTTATCCTTGACGACAAACCAGAATGGAGAACTCATGGTACCCAATTGTCATCCGTTTCGGTGTGGTATGGAACCAGTTATCAGGATGTGTTTTGTTGTACCCATGCGTCTTAATTAGGGTTTTACTACTGTGAACAGACTCCATGATCAAGGCAACTCTTATAAGGACAACATTTAATTAGTTCTGGCTTACAGGTTCAGAGGTTCAGTCCATTATCATCGAGATGGGAACATGGCAGCATTCAGGCAGGCATGGTGCAGGAGGAGCTGAGAGTTCTACATTTTCATCTGATTGCTGCTAGAAGAACGACTTCTTGGGCAGCTAGGAGGAGGGCTTTAAAGCCCATCCCCACAGTGACACACTTCCTCCAACATAACCACACCCACTCCAACAAGCCACACCTCCTAATATTGCTAATTCCTAGCTAAGCATATTCAAATCATCATACCATTCCAAGTCCTTTTCTAATTTCTAAAATGTTGTCTCACTTCTCTCCATCCTTCTTTAAAAGTTATGAATTCATCATCCCCAGAGAGTGAGTGAGACATCCCCAGTGAGATCTGAAACAAATCTCACTGTGTCCTTTACAGTTCATATTGAACTTCCCAGTGACCCGATTTCCAGCGACCCGTTTCAGTCTGCGTCCTGGCCAAGCACATTCTTCAGCTGCAGTGAGCTGCACTAACCACCTGAATGTCACACGACATCTGACAATTCCTCTCTTTATATTTTACAATTAGTGACTTAGTGACTTGGGCATTCAAAAGAGTTTATGAATATTAATTAGAATTTACTTAATGTTCTAAGGTGGGTTAACTTTTACCAGTAAGCATGGAAACTTCAGTTAATATTAAGCTCAACATTGTTGCTGGTGTTGTCAGATTATTTACAAAATTTATAAATAATCACTGCAAAAGCTTTTAGGATTGGTTATTTTTAATATCATACTATTTCACAGCCTCGGCTCAGTTTAGGTAGCTGGGAAAGACCTCAAAGTTCATGAGTGTATTAGTTATTTTTTCTTCTTATTTAACAGAATACCTGACAGAAGAGATATATCAATATATATTTATTGATAAGGTCAAAATATGTACCTGTCCATCAAGATGGGGAAGGCTCAATACACAAGGACAGGAGCTTATGATGTGGCTTCTTCCTATTTTAACAATTTAAGGAGCTGAGAATTTACCCAGAGCTAAATTACAGTCACAGTTACTCACTTCTGGTAGCTCAGCCCTGTTTCCCAAAGGTTCCACATCTCCTGAAAAAATGCCACCTGCTGGGGACTGGGTGTTCGCACATGCAAGCTGGTGGGGGACATTTTAAATGTAATCTGACAACATGTGATGACATTAGTGTTTGAGCTTAAGTAACCTTGACTCTGAAACCAGGCTTCTGCCTCTAGCCTCAGGCCATCATGGTGGACCACAATGGAAGCTATTAGACCTGCTTCATTTATGGAGCCTATTTGATCTGCTTCTTTGGAGCGGTCACTCTTACTTTGTGTACACTTTTTACTGGGGAAATAAATTTGGTGCTCTTATTGTGGGCTGTACAGAAGGTAGTTACCATAACAAGCCTAGGAATCATTTGCTTCTTTGCAAGGATAGCTTTTGGTGGAGACAAAGTTTTGGAAAACTTGGCTTTCAGGACAGTTTCCACCATTCCTCAAAATAGCTTACTGTGCATAAGTTGTTTCAACAGTATGATTAATCTTGAAACTGAGTTTTCCCTCATGAGGTCTGGAATTTTGATATGTGTTAGGCATATGTCTTTGTTAGGTGGACCTACAAGCTTTTCTACCTGGCCTCTTTTTTCCCAGAATAGTGACTCTGAGACTTAACTATTTATGAATAAATGCCTAAGCCATAAGAAACTTGGGCTTGGTCCCTGGCTACTCATAACATATATCCCGTTTACTCTAGTCTCTTTCTACTGCAATGGCTACTTATCTCTCCTCAGCTTCATGTATCTTTCTCCAAGCCCAGGGTGAAATGCCACTGACTAACTCCTGGAGTTCTTATACCTCTTTGCTGGATGTCCCCATTCCCCACCTTACTGGCCATCAGTTTTTTATTGACAGGTGATTCTTCCACACAGTGCACAAAAGATTATATCTAAAGTTAAGGTTTCCATCACTGTGAAGAAACACCATGACTAAGGCACCTCTCATAAAGGCAAATATGTAACTGGGGCTGGCTTACAGTTTCAGAGGCTCAGTCCATTATCATCATGGTGGGAAACATGGCATGGTGCAGGTAGAATTAGTCTTGGAGCAGCTGAAAGTTCTACATCTTGATCAGAAAGTAGACAGGAGGAGGTTGTCTCCCACAGGCAGCCAGGAAGGGACTCTCCACACTGGGCAGAGCTTGAGCACTTTGAGACCTCAAAGCCCACCCCAATGGTGACACAATTGCTCCAACAAGGCCACATCTCCTAATAGTGCTACTCCTCATAGGTCAAGTATTCAAACACATGAGTCTATGGGGGCCAAACCTGTTCAAATCACCACAGCATGTATGTATTTACATAACCAATTTAGATAGATAGATAGATAGATAGATAGATAGATAGATAGATAGATAGATAGATGATAGATAGATGATAGATAGATAGATAATAGATGTAAGCACACATACATACATATATACATACATGCATGAATACATACTTTTTCATAAAATGTGTGTGTGTGTGTGTGTGTGTGTGTATTCATTCCTGATTTCAACTCCATTCCTTGGTAAGAATACTGAATAAGAAGGAGAGAGAACAGGACATATCTGACTGTTTTCTGAAGCTTCCCTCTGTATTAAGACCAAGCAATTAATCAAAACATTGCGAAATATTTGCCAAGCCAGTTACTTTTTTTTTCTCCAAGTGTCACTGAAAACAAAAAGCATACCTCATTACATTGTTATCTAGATATTTCTAGCATCTTTTATCATAAAGCTGAGACATACAGTCTGAAAGAGTTTAATTTTTTTCCCTCTTAGGCGGTTTTATAGAGATTATATTCTACTAAAAGGCAGCACTGTCCTGGCTTTACTTCCTCTCGCTCAGCCTTTTGTTCTCCCTTCACAAATGGTTACACATTTTTGTAAATAATAACGATTTCTTTAATTGCAAGATAAAATTGTTAGGATCATATCAGTATCAGCATCTTATGATTCTCAACATCTGCTGATGTTCTTCCCCAACCCCGGTGAATAACCACCCATTTCCTTGATGTTTATCTTCAGCATTCCTTCAAAGAACTGGCCTGTTTCATCTAAGTTATCAAATTTATGAGGTTAGAGCTGTTCAAATGTCACTTTATTATGATCACACCAACCCCAGGCTTGAATGCACTGTCCTCTTGGGTGCTGGGTTACAGATGTGTGTCGCTTCACCCAGCATCTTATGCCCATGGGATCAGCAGCAATCGTCCCGCTTCTATCTCTCAGACTGCTTCTGTCTCGCAGTATGTTTCATAGTTAACCTGGTTAGAAATCTTATTAAGCTTTTCACGGTCAGCTTTTAGCTGTGTGTATCTCGGTTGTCCATGTTTTAAATTACTTTAATTTTTGTTCTAGTAAAGTTGCTGTTGTTTGGTACTTTCTTCTGCTTGTTTTAGGCTTATATTTCTTTTCTTACACATTTGGCTTATACGTTTTTTTTTTTTTCTTTCTATTACATTCACCCAGAGCCATGGATTTTCCTTAAGCGGTCCTCGTGTAGTATTTCACGAATTATATAAAAAAGCTGTCATTATTTCCACTTAGTTCAAAATATTTTTATTTCATTCGAAATATTCGGATTTAGTAAGAAACATGTTTAATCTCCAGATATTTGAGAAATTTCCAGCTATCTTTCTGTTATTGATTTCTAGTTAATTCTATTGTGGCCTGAAATCATATTTGGTATGAATTATATACTTTTAAATCTGTTCAACATGTTTTGTGGCCCAGAATGCGGTCTATCTTGCTGAATGTTCCCCAAGAGCTTGGGAAGAATGTGTATTCTGTAGTTGTTGGATGAGATGCTTTATAAGCCTCAATTAGGTCCTGTTGACAGATGGCTGTCCCATTCTCTGTGTCTTGCTGATTTCCTCCCTGCCAGATCTGTCCATACTGACAGAAGGATATCGGAGCTCCATTTATACTTCTGACACCATCCATGCTTCCTTGTCTTCTACTAGGTCTTCTTCATTTCGACATTATGTTGTAAGGTGATTAGATTGTATATTGTGTCTCCTCGGACACTTGGCCATTTATCCTTATGTAGTGTTATTTATTTTTTTCTATCCCAGATAACTTTCTTGATTCTAAAGTTGGCATGGCATAAAATCGATAAAGCTGCTTTTCTTTTTATTTTCAAATATTTTTACGTGTGTATGTGTGCCACACATGTACATGTGTCTGAGTATACATCACATGTGTACAGGTACCCATGGAGGTCAGGACAGGGTATTGAATTTCCTGGTGCTGAAGCTATACACAGTTGCAAGCTGCCCCACGCGGCTACTAGGAACTCAACTTGGTTCCTTTGGTCCTTTGCAAGAGCTCCTAAGTGCTGGCTCCCGTGTCCTAAGCTAACATGACTTTTCTTTCTCCATATATAGGTATTGCTCTTAAGCTATGTTTCCATTGAAGTGAGCCTCTGTAGAAAACATAGGGTCTTGTACCTCAGGGTTCTAGGGTTGCTGCCTTGGTGTAGGGTAGGGTAAGGTGGCACTCTTAGATCTCGGCTGATGGTGCTGATGGTGCCGATGCACTCAGACCGACAGCGCTTGTGTTTGTCCTTACCTCTCTGCTCACTTTACTGTGGTTTCTTTTCTGTCTCCTTCTTCTCTGCCCTCTAGTCAATATCTAGCATTTCTATAACTGCATCTCTTTCTTTCTTTTCGAATTATTTGGTGGTTGCAGTTACAACCAATGAAAACCTGCTCTCGTGGTCACTGTGGGCCCTCTGCGCCTCCATCCACACACCCTTAGTACTGCTGCTTGACCCGCAGTGAGCACCCCATCATTGTCATCCAGTTGACTGCGTGGTCTTAAGCAGCCATCTACCAAACAACGGAACAAGAAAATCACAGTTCAATATTTCATTTTTCCTAACACTATTACTTTCCTTATGGAGATACCATATCTCACCCTTGTCAATGGAAGACTTCTTTTAGTAGTTTATTCAAGGCAGATACATTAAAAACAAATTGATTTATTTATTATTTATTCATTTTTATTATCTAAATAAAGATCTTTTTCTTTCTCCTTTACTTTTGAAAGATAGTTTTCAGGATATAGTACATTCCAGGTGGATGGTGCATTTCCAAGTGGATGGGGGCATTTCCCGCTGGATGGGGGGGCGTGTTTCCAGGTAGATGGGGCATTTCAAGGTGGGTGGGGCGTTTCCAGGTGGGTGGGGGCGTTTCTCAGTGGGTGGGGGCCTTTTCTTTGGGTTTTGTTTCTCTTTAACACATTATTCATGGCACACTCCTGTGTGCATGGTTTCTGAAGAGAAGTCTGATGGTTGCTCACTGTCTTGTTCCTCTGTAAATAAGTTTTTTATTCCTTTGACTTCTGCTCAGTTTTCATTTCTTTGTCTCTGGCTTTCTGATGTGTGAACAGGTAGAGGAGTTTTTTGTTTATATGCTTGTTTTGTTTTTTAAATTTTTTCCTATTTAGTGTCTCAGAGTTTTTGGATTGGTAGTTTGAAGCATGTCATAGATTTTAAGGTGGGTGGGGCATTTCCTGGTGGAAGTTCTCAGCAAATACTATGTCGAATAGTCCAGCATTTCCTCTCTCTTCTCCTCAAGTTACTGCATTACCACACACCCCCACACACCCCCCCACACACACATACACGCATGTGCACGCACACATATATAGCTTTGTAATCTTCTTTTCATTACCTGATCTCCTTTACAACTGAGTTTGGGAGATTGTATTGATACTTTGCAAGCTCTCTTGTCTGGGGAGATTGTATTGATACTTTGAAAGCTCTCTTGTCTGCGGAGGTTGTATTGATACTTTACAAGTTTGCTTGTATTTCCTGTAGTTTCAGTCTTCTTCTCTCCTTTCAAAGGTTCTCAGTGTTTCTGATTTCTAGGACTCTCCATGCATTCACTGCTAGCATTTCTGTGCTCTGTCATCCATTTCTTTTTTCATATAGCTGCTTTGTCTCTAAACAATAATAGTTTACTAATAATACAGCATAACTGTGTTATAAAATTAAAAGCTGATTATGGAGTTCTTTGATAATCTTAGATGACTTCTTCTGGTAATATGCCCCATTTCCTGTAAGAATCCATTTCCCAAGAAGATGTGCTGATCTCCTTGCTGCCAATAATTGCCCTGAAGACTGTTGAACCAAATAGCCAAATTTATAGGAAGACTGGCATTGCCTGTGCATGTCAAACTCACTCGTATTGTTTTCCTAAGCTATAACACATGGGAGTTGGATATAAATTTCAGTAGAGATGCGAGTTGAGCCTCTGACTCAGTAAAAGGAGCTTGTGTGATTTTGTCTACAGGATGATCGGCCTATAAAGCAATCATTTAGCACATCTACCTGAAAGCTGGAAGTCTGGATCCTACCTGTGGCAGACTTCCGCCCCTCTTGCAGGAGCTCTTCTCTGCCTCCCTCTCTTGAGCCAAGTAGCTCTCTGCTTGGAACGGCTGCCTTCATGTCCGTCCCAAGGCTTTTCCTATTCAGAATCTGCCCCAAATTATCTAACCTGACATCCTTCACAGATGCTCACACAATGCTGATCATACTCAGGACAAGTTCACTTCTTGCTCAGCCTTTCACAGCAGTGTTCTTTAGGTAATGAAATGTATGTGTGAGCCCTGTCCTTCTGGCAGGAAGGACATCTGTCTGTCTCCAAGCCCCATTGGACTATGAGGCTTCAGGGAACAAGAAACGTATTTATCATATCATATTCTACAACCTATTCCTTGCACCCACCATGCAATAGAAGCTCTGTGAATATTTTCAGATATGTGCAAAGAATATATCAGAATGAGATATGAATGAGAGAGTGTTGGGAGGCCTGAATGGAGGAGCCTCTCTCATAAACAGGCCGACCTTGGACCTTGGAGGCTTTCTGCTGCCGTGCTGCCCTTCCTGCCCTACATCAGACTCAAGCAGCTGTCATCTGCAGTGGCTGCACTTGTCCGGTAATGAAAGGCCGGTAGCCAAAGGAAGATGTTCACTCTGCTGAGAACAGAAAACAGCCCTTCTCAAAAGGCTTCCTCACTGAGACCCAGGGCATCCTGTCTCCTATGAGCACTGGGGAGAAGGAAGGCGAGCTCAGAGGGCTACAAACCACAGGCAGACTCTCCTTTGGTTCCGTGCCATCTGGCTGCAGGTGGACACCTTGTGGATGATGGAGTGCTATGGGAGCGCTGTTTCTTGGAGTATCCCATGAGAAATGAAATAGTTCATGTCCAGACCAGAGTCCCGCATTCCACAGCCCTGAGCAGATGCACACATGACCACAGCCTGCAGATGCCTGCTTATGCCTGAATCATTATGACTGGTACCACATGACCCCAAAGCATTGCAGTTGGGAGAATGAGAGATATGGCATGAACTCTCCATACTTTGTAAACCCATTCTATTATGCAGTGAGACAAATTAAAATAAACCCCAGATATTATCTGTAATCAGAAACTGCTTCCACTTCTAATATCCAATAGATAAGGACACTTAATAAACACCTTTATCTTCATACCATTTAACAAGCTTTTCAGTAATTCCTTCATGTGACAAAATGTCTAGGCAGTGTGAAAATTTCCACGCTGATTTTTAGAATGCTTGTGTAGAGTGAACTTATACAAATTAGGTTTCAAATAATGTGTTTCCTTTAAGACGTCCTTTAAGCCACACTATATTGGTCAATGATGGTTGGCTGCATACATGACAATCTGGAGTCTTGGAGATTGGTGAGATTTATTTGGCCTCCGGGCATGCCAATGAAGAATTATCTTGCTTAGGCTAATAATCCTTAGAGGTGGGAATTGTCATTGTAGAAAGAAGTTGTCACCTTTTCCTGTACTCGGTTCCTGGCCTGGATAGGAAGAAAGTTAGCTGAGCACAGCATTCCTTGTTATCTTCTTCCTGGTTGAGGATACAAAGTGACCAGCTTCTTTGGGCTCTGCCTCTTTGGCTCCTCCACAGTGATGGGTTGCATCTTCGAGTTGAGATCTGAAGTAAAGGTTTTCTATAGCAACTCTTCAGCCATGCTGTCACATCAGACAAGTAACTAGTGCCAAGCCGTGCTTGCCTCCTCTTGGGGCTTTTACTTATTTTTTCTTCTCACTTACTAATTAGAAAACTCAGACCAATTTTCCTGTAAAGCTTTATGCTTCCCAGACTTGGCATCTCTGTGTTGGTGCCAACGTGTTACTCTACCCACCTCCTGCTTTCCTAGAAGCAGAGGATAAATCTGGAGTTTTATTCATTTATATGTTCGGGTCTTTGGGAAGGATATTTCATGTAGACACCTTATTGAAACATACCAGGGGAAAATGGATGTCTAATTTCCTTTTATCTTGATGTTACAGCTGACAATGTTTTGGGGTGCTGTGATCCCTTATAGTTAGATTTTAACTTAAAACACCTGGGAAGAAAGAACGTCAGTTAAGGAATTGGCTCCATCAGATTAGCCTCTGGGCATATCTGTAGAGGCATATTCATGATTATTAATGGAAGGACCTTCTGGGGGGGGCATTCCCAGGTAATATAAACTCCTGGGCTGTATAAGAAAGGCAGCCTGGTGACAAGCCAGGGAAGCAGCATTCTTCCACAGGGCTGCTTCAGAGTGCCTGTCCCACCCTGACTTCTCTCAAGGATAGGCTGCTCTCTAACCTATAGCATGAGGTAACCCCCCCCCCCCCCCGCTGGCTTTGGTCCTGGTTTCTATTACAGCAACAGAAAAGCGGGACAGGCAAGTGTTGTCCCCTTATCTGTCCTCCAGAGTAAATCCACCAGATTCTCACATGAGTGCTTTAGCAGGCAGACACTTCCTTTTCTCTTCTTTTTAAAATATGTTTTTAATTGAAATAGAATTAGATCACTTCCCCTCCTCTCTTTCCACCCTCCAGTCCCTCCCAGCTACCCTCTCTTGAACCTTTCCCATGCTCCCCACCGCCCGTTTTCAAGTTGATAGCCTGCTTTGCTTTACTATTGTTAGACACATATACAGACATGCCTTACAATAATATAGTATAGATGTATGCACAACGTTTTCATATGAATACAACTTGCTGAGTCCATTTGTGTGTGCGTGAACGTGTGTGTGTATGTGTGTACATGTGTATGTGTGTACGTGTGTGTGTGTGTGTGTGTGTGTGTGTGTGTGTGGCTTCAGACCACTCTGTTTTGGACAGTCCATAAGGGGGCTCAGCCCTGGGAGAGGCTAATTCTTCTCCCAGTAGTCATCATTTGGCAGGCAGGAATTTCATTGCCTAATGGGATGAGTCTATTATTTCCTTGTGGTTTATAAGAACGTGGGTTTACTGTTTGTTTGTTCTTTCTTTCAATTCTACTTACAGTAACCAGCATTATATGAAGACACAATCATTTGATTCTGTATGAAATATAGAATTAATGTGTGGCTCTTGTGCTCCCATCGCCCTCTACTATATATGTGTGTGCATATGTATCTATGCAAATATACAGGAAGCATTTCAAACTGAAAAAAAAAACTTTTACTTTTATTTTTCCCTCCAAAGCTGGAATCGGCCATTTCTGCCAGCATCTCCAGTTGTCACTGAAAAAAATCCACGCACTGGGGCCCAAGTGCGCTAATTACGAGCAGCCTGTCATTGCTTCTCAGTGTTCTCAGGGAACAAAGCTATAAAATACATCTTTGCTTTAAACGAGAAAAAGACAGCAGAGGTCCCTACTGCTATTTCTTATCAATTTTTCATCACACAAGTTTATTATTTAACTTTCATATACATTTCAAAAGTAAGCTCTAGAACCCATGACTGTGATAGGGACTCAATACTAAGATCCTAGTGGTCAGAATGATACAGTGCTTAGGAAAGAGCAGTGTCACAGACCCGACCGCGGCCCTCGCTTCTGGATTGCACGATTAATTTTACATATCTTTTTAAACTTGATTTCTAGATTTTGGTTTGGGTGATGTCACATATTAGAGTGAACTAATCTATAAGATCCTGACATGGCCTTGTAGAAAGTCTGAGAGCTGGATGGAGGAGGACTGGTAGTGAGAGCTGGATGGAGGAGGACTGGTAGTGAGCTGGATGGAGGAGGACTGGTAGTGAGAGCTGCATGGAGGAGGACTGGTAGTGAGAGCTGGATGGAGGAGGACTGGTAGTGAGCTGGATGGAGGAGGACTGGTAGTGAGCTGGATGGAGGAGGACTGGTAGTGAGCTGGATGGAGGAGGACTGGTAGTGAGAGCTGGATGGAGGACGACTGGTAGTGAGAGCTGCATGGAGGAGGACTGGTAGAGCATCCATCAGTCCCAGTCCTGTTAGTTTAATGTCTGATGTTCCCTTTCAAAAGTAACCAGTCAATCAAAAAGGACAGCACTGGGTACACTGTCTAGTTTCCTGTCGGCTTAACATAAGCAAGAGTCATCTGAAAAGAGATAACCTTAAATTTAAATTTTGACCCCCTCAGATTGTAAGGTCATTCTCTTGATTGATGATTAATGATTGATAATCGACGTAGGTGGGTCCAACAAACTGTGATTAGTGCCACCCTCGGGCAGGAGGTCCTGGGATGTCTATGAAAACAAACCGAGCAAACCATGAGGAACAAGCCAGTAGGCAGTGTTCTTCCATGGCCTCTGCATCAGCAACTGCCTCAGATTACTGGACTCACTTCCCCCAGTGATGAACTACAAAACCTTAATCTGAAATAAGCCGTTCCTCCCCAGGGTAGATTTTGGACATGGTCTTTATCACAGCAGTAGAAACCGAACTAAGACACCATGTATTGACAAGCAGACATGCAAGGGCTAAGAGAATTCCCTTTTGAAAACAATCTATAATAAACAATAGTACAATTTGTTTTTAGAGTAAGAAACAAAAACTAATGTCACAGCTAAAGTATAATTCTATTATTTTTTTCCTTTCAAAAACCCTAGGTCTTTTCTGACTTTTATACTTTTTAAATGTAATTTGATTAAAATATAATCAGGGCACTTTGCTCTTTTTCTATTTCCAGCCCCTCCCATGTCCCTCTGCCCCTCAGGTTGTTGGTTTCCAGTGTTGTGCATTGTTTTCCTCCTGTTGAGTAGACACTAAGTCCAATCAGCACTGTTGTTTGCCCCTTCCCATGGCAGCTTGCATAGTCCTCTCTGGTACAATAGAAACTAAACCGCAGCAAGGGGACTTTCAGGTCACATCCAGATAGAACCATCCGATTCCTACAGCCTAAGTGTGTGGTGTCTCCAGCAACTTCTCAGAGGGAACTCCAGGGGTAACAAAACCAACATGTTGTTTGGGGAATTACCTGGACTCCCCTGACCAGCCTTATTGAAAAGATTTCTGCTGCCTGATACTGGGGTTTTATTAGTGCATGGTTCTTGTGGGGAGCACGGTCAGAAGTAGCATAACTTAGTTTAAGCACCTCTCTCCCTCTCAAGGTATGCATGTGCATGCGTGCACTGTGTGTATGTGTGTGTGTGTATGTGTGTGTGTGTGTGTGTGTGTGTGTGAGAGAGAGAGAGAGAGAGAGAGAGAGAGAGTTTGTGTGTGTGTGAGAGAGAGGAAAAAGAGTGTGTATGTGTGTGAGAGATTGTGTGTGTGTATGTGTGTGTGTGTGTAAGAGAGAGAGTGTGTGTTTGTGTGTGAGAGAGATTGTGTGTGTATGTGTGTGAGCATGTGTATGAGAGTGTGTGTGTGTACATGTGTGTGTGTGTGAAAGAGAGAGACAGAGAGAGGGAAAGTATGTGTGTGAGAGATTGTGTGTGTGTGTATGTGTGTGTGTGTGTGTGCACGAATGTGCCTGTCTGTCTGCCTGACTGTCTGTCTTTACCTGGTTTGAGTGTTCAAGTAACTCTGGCTTCCTGTGATGAGTTTGAGAGTTCTCCTCGTGGTTTTATCTTTTTGAATAATTGAGAAAGTATTGACTGCAGTCTTGAAAGTTTGGTAGAGTTCTACAGTGAATCCATTTGATCTCCTCCTTTATTATGGGTCTGTTTAGGTGGTCAACATGTTCTTGATTTAACTTTAGTAGTTTGGATGAACCAAGAAATTTGTCTATTTCTTTTTAAATTTCCCACTTATTGAAGAACAGGTTTTTAAAGTATTCCCTCATAATATTCTGAATTTTTTTTTTGTGTCTCTTGTAATGTTTCCCTATAAAATTCTAATTTTGTACTTTGAGTTATTTCTTTATTTTGGTTAGTTGAAATGTTTATCCTTTCAAAGAACCAGTTCTTCAATTCCTTGATAATTTATATTGTTTTCTTTGTTTTTATTTCATTAATTTATGCTTTGATTGTTTTTGTTCTGTTTTGCTTGTTTGTTTGTTTGTTTGTTTGGTGTTTGTTTGTTTCTTGCTAGATATTGGGGTGGATTTTTTTTCTAGTTTTTCCAAATTCTTGAGTTATATCATTGAGTCATTTGCGCTCTTCCTGGTTTTCAGTGCAGGTACTTATGGCTATTTACGTTCCTCTTAAAACTGCTTTTAATGCGTCTCAAAAGTTGTGTTGTTTTATGTTACTCTTCATTCAGTGTATTTAGGAACATTCGTTTAGGAACATTTTTATTTTTCTCGATTTCTTCTCTGACCCATTCATCATTGAGTAGTGAATTATTTAATCTCCAGGAGTTTATAAATTTAAGAGAGTTTTGTTGATGTCAATTTTAAGTATTATTACCTAATGGTCAGGTTGGATACATGGATTATTTCAGTGTTTGTGAGTTTGTTAAGGTTTCTTTTGTGTCTCAGCATGTCATCTGATTTAGAAAAGTTTCCACATGCTGCTGGACACATGTGGAATATCTGCTGGCAGTTTGGAAGACTATGCTGACGATATCTCTTAGGCCCATTTGCTATGATGTCACTTCATCCTGGGGTTTCTGTTTATATTTTTGTCCAGATGATCTATTTATTGGAGAAAACAGAGTATTGAAATCACCTCTTATTATTGGGCTTGTGATAATCTGTGTTTTAATTTCATTACTATCCTCTTTTAGTAAAGTCTGAAAGATCAGAGTTTGTGCATGTATATTTAGTATTATAATATTGTCTTGATCCCTTGATCACAATGAGTATCCTCTTTTTATCACTTTGGATTGGTCTTACATTTAAGCGTAGCTGGTCAGTTATTAGAATAGTTATGCCTGCTTGGTTCTTGGTCTCGTTCACTTAGAATACCCTTTTCCATCCTTTTACTTTAAGGTTGTGCCTATTTTTAAAGCTAAGATGCATTTCTTGTAGACAACAGATAGATTAATTTTGTTTCTTAGTCCATTTTGCTGGCCAGTGTCTTTTAATTAGATAGCCAAGGTCATTAATAGTTAGAGCTATTATTGAAAGTTGTGTGTAGATTGTAGTCATTTTATTGTTGTTTTTCTTGTTTGTGTCATTAGTTGTGTTTTGTGTTTCATTAACTATAGCTTCATCTGTTTTTCTTTCTAAAGTTTCTTGGGTATGCTTATTCCTGTTTCAGTTCCAAGCATTGCTTCCGTGTTCTGTTTAGCTATGGTGTGTGTGTGTGTGTGTGTGTGTGTGTGTGTGTGTGTGTGTGTGTGTGTGTGTGTGACATTTTTAGGCTGTTTCTTTAGTTCATGGAAAGTGTTTATTTCTCTTTTAATAGGACAGAGAGATTTGATGGGTAAAGTAGTCTGTGTTGGCAGTTGTGGTCTTTTAGAAACTAGAGAGCATTGTTTCAGGCTCTTCTGGCTTCCAGAGTTTCTGTTGAGAAATCAGTTGTTATTCTGATGAATTTTATTTTATATGTGAGCTGTGTGTTTTTTTTTTTCTATTTTTTTCCATATATGGTATTCCACAGGAAGCTTTTTTTCTGGCTTTGTCTAGTTAGTGTTCTGGGTGCTTCCTGCATTGTTGTGTCTTTACTTAATTTAGAGAAGTTTTCTTCTATGATTTTGTTAAGGATCTGTTCTATGCCAAATCTGGAATTCTTCTCTCTTATCTATTCTTACAATTCATTCAGATTCAGTCTTCTGATGGGGTTCCTCATTTCCTGACTGTTTTGTTTCTGAGCCATTAAACTTCTTTTATGTACTTTTAGTATTTGATCTAGATCCTCTACTTTCTCTTCCAGCCCCGATATTGGAACTTTTGCTCAATTGATTCTAAAGATTTATTATTTTATGTGAGTACACTGTTGATCCCGTCAGACACAATATAACAGAGCATCAGATTCCATTACAGATGGTTGTGAGCCACCATGTGGTTGCTGGAATTTGAACTCAGGGCCTCTGGACAAGCAGTCAGTGCTCTTAACTGCCTTCTCTCCAGGCCACTTAGTTGATTCTAATTCCAAGGTTTTCCCATGCATTTTCTAGTTAGGATACCAAGTTTGTCAAGTTGATCTTCAACTTGTGTTCTCTTTGATGTTTCTATATCTTTATTGAATTCAGTTTTTAACCCTTGTATCAATTCCATCGCTTGATTCAGCTATGTATTGATATTTCTTTGTACATCCCTCATGTTATTGTTACTTTCTTGGAATTCAGTGAAGTTTATTGACATCTTCAAATTCCCTGACTTATTTAGTAAAATATGTGATTGTTATTATAAATTCTTGTTCTGAGGTTCATCTCAGTAGTTGTCCTCAAAGAACAGTTCTGTGGAGAATTGTGGGCCAGTGCTGGAGGTGTGTGATCAGAGATGGACTGAGTAAAGCTTGTGAATGAGCTGTTTCATTGGACCAGGTAGGGCCAGCTACCAAATCATGGTTTCTGAGCTTGACCACTGGGAACAGAGATGGTAGTGGGTTCAGAGAGGGGAAGGGGGGGAGAGAAAAGACCATTGGCCTAGCGCTAGGTCTTCAGTGGAAGGGAGGGTGGGTGGGAGACAAAAGACCATTGGTCTACAGCTAAGCCTTCAGATGTGAAGATGGCTGCAAGTAGGGTGAAGGGAAGAAGTGAGTCTGGAGCAAGGCTTGTGAGTGTGAAAATCTGTGGTGCAATTCTCACAGTGTAATAGATACTGGTTAGAGGGCTATAGAGATGCTCAGCAGTTAAGAGTTGATGTGGAGGATGGAAGTTCAGTTCCCAGCATCTATAAATAGTGCTCATACTCCAGCTCTAAGGGATTCAACACCCTTTTCTAGATTTTAAGTGCATTTATACTCAAGCACACACTGACACACACAAACACACACATATACAAGCACACACATACACAAGCACACACATACACACACACACAAACACTATACATAATTAAAAACAAATAATACTGATTCAGCATTCTTAAGTAACTTTATATAAATCAAATGAAGGTCATCACCAAATTGCCAAAGCATGAGACCTGTAAATAGCTATGAATTTAAGCTTTAAGGAAATTGTTAATTTAATTTTTAATTTCAGTTTTCCAAAGTATGTGTGTGTGTGTGTGTGTGTGTGTGTGTGTGTGTGTGTAAGTCTATAGGTGGTGGAATAAAGAAACACACTAAAACACAATGCCATATTAAATTTAAAGATTTTAAATTAAATCTGTCTCCAACACTGCCACCATGCAAACTGCCCTTTGCATGCTGAATTGGTGTTCTCAGACCTACATATAAATGTGAGCCTACGTGCAACTCCTCCATTTCATACAGTGTTTATCAACCATCTAAGCTCTATTATGTAAATAAATAGTTTTATTCTGTTTGGTGGTACACTGACTCTGGTACCCAGTTCTCATCTACATCTCCCTTAGCTCTAATCCTGGGATGAGCTCTGTACTTAAACAAGGGCAGGGCTCAGAGAACAGGGAATCCAGAGGCTTTCTTCTCTAACAATGCCAGATTACGAGATACAGTCTAAACTAAAATATGCTTGAGAAAAAGGGGCAGGACAGATTGAATTTGTGACTTGTGTTAGAATTTCTGGGATTGAAAGCAGGGGAAATATAGAAAAGCATCTAATTTTTAAAAAACAGAATGAGAAAGCAGAGGCCTTTATTGAAGACCTGGGACAATCCAAATGGTCTCAGCCACAGTAGGCAAGGCTGTTAAATCAGTAAACACAACACGAGGCACTTGTATGTTCCGGTACATTCTGCCATGGCAAAGGTGAAGCAAAGAACACCAAGGGATTAATCAGTGACATGCATGATTAAAACCAGAAGAAATAGAATGACCTACAGGTCAAAGGGAATTAAAAATTGGAGCACAATTTCCACAGAAAGGGGATATACAATCTGCTCTGTTGGGGCACTTAACTGCAAAGATGGTGTAGTCACGTGACAGGTCTCAGTGACCTCCTGTCTGCACTATGGAAGAAAGGTTTGGTTTGTGAATAAAGGTGACACAAGGGGCTGGATATGCCCTGGAGTCACATGGCAAATTGTCAAAAGCCTTCATCACTGACTCATTCTTTCTTTACCCACGGAATAGCAAAGGTCATGCAAAGAAAGAGCATGCATGTCCGCATGATGTGTCTGTTCTGCATAGCATTTTATCAACTCGACTGGAAGCCCTCTGGTTATTTTGACAGCGTTCTTTGCCACATTCCAGTGAGATAAGAAGTCCCTGTGCCCACTTTGCCAGTGATAAGGATGAGATTGTGGAAGCCATCGTTGTCGGACTGCACAATGTGAGAGCCGTGTATCTAGAAATGGAGCTCAGAGCCCAGGATGGCAGACTGTGCTGTTGGGCCTCTGTAGACTGCTGTACTTTCCTTAGATGCAGTCAAGAACTCCTGCAGTCACCTCCTGCCTGTGTCAGCAAGCATTTGGAGCAGCTAGTAAAAACCAGTGTCTTTCGCTGTCCACCCAAGTGTTCATGTTGTCACCTCAGATGAGCACATGTGTCAGGAGAAAGAGCTCCCAGGCCACAACTGGTACCTCTGATTTAACACCACACTAGCTGTCAGTGGCTCTGAACTTCCACTTTTTCTTCCACAGTATCCTAGGATGATTCTTCTTCACTTTCTTAGGAGGGCCATGAAAAAGACAAAAGGCAGCAGGAGGTTTTGTTATTGTGAAGAGTTAATGGCCCTACTCCTCACAAATGCACACAAAGGCACCTCTGGCTACTGGAAACCACCATTAGGCTACCAGAAACATGAATGGCTCTACACTGTTAAGCTAATTTTAAAGACAGCAGGCTCACCGAAGCTCTATACTTTCGCCATCTTCCGGTTGCCTTCTAGAAGCGACCTGTCTGTCTAGGCACGTGCCTATTCTGAAGGAAGAGCCTGTGGCAGAACTCAGATTAGAGTGTGGTGTGAGGAGAAACGGAGCAAACGGGAAGAGAGCTACCCTCCACCAGCTTTAACTGACCCCTCATCTGACCTCAATGGCTGGAGAGCTGCTGGGGTTTGGAGAATACACCCTAAAAGTGTATGCGTGGAGATCTTGGAGCTTAATAGGGGAATGTTAAGACATGGATCCATTAAAATCTGGAAGGTTAGGTCCTTTGGGGCCCTATTTTCAGAATAGACAGTACTTACAGGATCCCTTGTAGTTCCTTTGAGTTACAAAAGGGTTAAGGTCCCCAAATCTCTCTGGCTTTCTGTCTCACCATGTAATCTCTCCCACACATTGTCCCACCACAACACCATCCTTTATGTGATGGAATAAAGAAATATGAAAGAAATAGATCCTTCTTGATAACTTGCTCACCTACATGATGCATTTGTTATAGAAACAGAAAACTAAGACAGAAGTTTTGAGATTGGCCTACTTTTTATTTGAGGAGAGAGAGAGAGAGAGAGAGAGAGAGAGAGAGAGAGAGAGAGAGAGAGAGAGAGAGAGAGAGAGAACAGACAGACAGATGCAGAATTACAGAAGGGTGGCATGGGCCAAAGAGCCAGGCTTGCCATCCGGAAACATCACCTGCAGCCCAAGGCAGCTTTGCTCTATGAGTTCAACTGGGGTCTGTGGGTTTCCAGATCAACTGGCACAAGCCAGGCATTGGCTCATTTTCAATCAGGCAGCACTCACCCTGCCCCTTGCTCCCTGCCCCTGAGGGTCACAGGTTTCAGAGTTAACAGGAAGTCTTTCACTGAATGAACACTAGCCATGGAGCTTGCAGATGTGCTGAGTAATGATCTTGTTGGCAATATGAGAAATGCACATGAAACCTGTTAGGACCAAAGGGGACTGATTCCTGCAACTCCAAAAGGCAGTCCAAACATTTAGCAATGGCCTCAGCCTGGACTATAGGATGGTTAGATAAAAACCAGCATTCCCCAGGAACTTGTGAAGCTGATTCTCCTTACCTCTGGCAGAAGGGACATATGACTATCTGCCGTGCCTGTTGACACATCCAAGTCGATGCTGGCCTCCAGGCTCTCTCAGTATCACAAGAATCTGATTCAGAATAAAAGTCCATGCTAGCATTCAAACCCTTCTCACCCCCTCTTCTACCCATAACTCCCTGCAGCTCACAGGCTTCCCTGACTCCAGCCACTTATTCTCCCTATACCCTACTGTTCTCTCTCTCTCTCTCTCTCTCTCTCTCTCTCTCTCTCTCTCTCTCTCTCTCTCTCTCTCTCTCTCTCTCTCTCTCTCTCATATGCAAGAAACATTTTCTCTTAACCATACCGTGGAGTGGTCATGTTGTCAGTTTATACAAAGCCAGTTTGCTGCTCCCAGAAGACTTCACCTAGTCTAACTCAGTTACCATGAAAGCCAGTTCTAAAGACACTGCTGCTTGTGCCACGGGCTACATGCCCCGAAACAAAGCACACCACGTGTTTCTCCATTCCTATGACCCCAGTCTGGAACTTTCTGTGATCTTGGCACATGTTAAAGCTTTTATACATGAAGGTTCATTCTCAAAACATGAAAATTTCCAAATAAATTCAGACTTGGCCTTCTCTGTTAAACAAAGTCCTTAATCCACCTCCTTGGACTTGGGTAAACTACCAAGAAGCCAAACAAATGGGTAAGGAAAAAGCAAAGGGGAGTTTCCTTTGTGTTCTTAACCAACCAACGGGAGTTTGAAACTGCCCTGAATGTTTTATCAGCTTTCCTGGGATATAGTGCTTGGCTGGGGGGTCACCCTGATGCCAGGAAGGTTTCCTGGTATCGTGACCTGACTACATAGGAGTCTGAACAGAGAAGTGTGCTGGAGGTAAGAAGGAATTCTAAAACAGTCTAGCCCATGAAAATCACATTACCCCACCCTCAGCATCAGAGTATAAGCAACCTCCATTCACCAGAAGATGGTTCTGGAATATAAAGGGATAAGACTATTCCAAATATGGGGTCCTCCCAAGTACTCCATCCGCAGTACCCCATGTTCTACCCATCCTCACTTTTTTGATCACTACAGATCAAGGATATGAGATGCAATCTCTAAGCTGGGCCATGGGCAAAGTGGTCGGGAAGGGCTTCATTCAGAGACTGGCACTGAATAGAGGGAACGAGGAAGCTGTTCCAGCTGAAGGAACACTGACTGCAAAGGTGTGAGGCACACACATCCTGGTATGTCCAACAGGTCATACAGAAGGTAAGCATCACAGTTGCTGAATGAGGGCTCTCGAAGCCATATCTGAACCACCTCCACACTATGATGGTAATTGACTAAAACTATGAAACTTTAAGACAGCCCCAAGTAAATGTTACTCTTTGCAAGAATCCCATGGTCATGTGTCTCTTCACAGCAATAAAATCCTAATTGTGACAGAGGGCATATTTGGCATCTACTTAAAATCCCAGCATTGGGAAACTGGGGGATGAGGTTCATTTGTTCAAGATCAACCTGGAATATATGTCAAGACCTTATCTTAATACAAATAATATTTCTCAAATGGGGGCTGCTGTGGAATGCAGCTCAGAGTTCTTGCCTAGCAATGTACAAGCTTATATTTAGTGTGAGTAAAGAAGGGATAAATCCTAGCATTTTGGAGAAGAAAAATTTAAAAAACAAAGGCCAGCCAAACGTAGGAGCAGCTTACCATATCCTTGTCAGGGCAGGTAGTGATGAGGTTGAATAGAGAACTAGGAAGTTCATCTCTGGTTTACCAGTGGGACACTGATTCATGCTGCCCCACAGCAACAAAAAGCCCTAACCCAACCCAGATGCACAGAGCAAAATAATAGAAAACCTGCACATCCATCCCAGACTGGAAAGAAGGAGCTAGTTCCTACTCCGATCATCAGACAGATGTGAAAGGAATCATAATTTAAATAGGAACTCTACCAGAAGTATATCTAAAATGCCCAGATTCTAAAGAAAGTACCACTTACTATGCCAATAACCAAACAGAGCAAGGGGAGTGAGGAAAGGAGGAGCAGACACTGGTGTGAGACGGCAGTGTCAGAGTTATTCAAGAGGAATCTTAATGAGAGGAAGCATCCTACAACATGCTTCCATTAGCTACTAAAAAAAAAGCCTTAGACAAATAAGAATACACACATTACAGAAATATTTAAAAACTGATCAAAAAAAAGAAAAAAAGGACCAAATAAAATTTGCAGAACTGGGAAACATAACAATTGAAATTATGAAGCTTAATAAGTAATGTAATAAAAGAATAGAAAGGATACAAGAAAGCCCAGCTAGTGAGAAGACAGAACAGATCTGAGCAACAGAGAAATAAGCTGAAAACATTAGCAGAGCCACATGGAAATGGAGTACTACGTCCTGACAAGAGTCATCTCAGACTCAGTTAAGTCACAATGATGGGCTCTTATGATCAGGAGCAGGACAGGGACCACACACACACACACACACACACATGAGGAACTCTGCCACCTCAAGACTCTGCCAGTGTGAAGTCACTCACCTGACTCTGGGCAGGAGGTCCTGGGGCATGAACAAAAGTCAACTGAACAAACCACGGGAGGCAAGACAGTAGACATCGTCTCCATGGTTTCTGCTTTCGTTCTGACTGCAAGGTTCCTGACTTGACCTCCTGCTTTGGCTCCTGCTTTGGCTCCTGCTTTGGCGCCTGCTTTGGTAATGGACTCTGATCTGTCAGCTAAATGAACCCTTTCCTTCCCAAGTTTGTTATCATCGCCACAGAACCCACTTAGGACAAGTGGTTACAACCTCAAATTCAACTCTTTCATGCTCAACCATTAACTGTCAGTAGTTCTTCAGGTAGTAGCGGGGCCTTATGGGACCCCCCTGATCCAAGCTAGACATTCTAATTGACTTTTCACATACAAGAACAGCTGATAGGAGCTCCTGAAGCCAATGGCCTACTCATGTCCCAAAAGTTCACAGCATCCCACCCTGTCATCTGGCACATCTTCTGCCTCTTCTTCCTGGATGTTCCTGAGCCTTTGCAGGGAGAGAGGAGTGCTGATGTAGCTACTCTACTCATTACCGAGGACTATGCACTCTCAGCATTTTGACCAGTTATGAGCTGGCTTCTCTTACCAAGGATGAGAGAGCATCTAGAGCTAAAGGCACAATCACAGATATTTAGAAGGCAGTTTTGTGGCAAGTCAATATTTCAAAATAACAAGAGTATGCTCTAAAATGCCATTTAGAAACCACAGTAAAATACAGATAAATATCCAAATGTAAGCCTAACAAAATATGTACAGGACCTTGTCCTAAAAACCTACAAAGTGTTGGTGAAAGAAAGCAAAAATCCACAATGAAGATACGAACTGAGTCCCTTGATTGGAAGTTCTAACATGGTAATGGTATTAATTTTTAAACTGATGTATAGATATGTGAAAATTCCAAGATCTTCATAGATATAGTCCATATTGACTTACTTAATACTGCTTATAATTTACATAGGAGTCTATATAAAATAGCTAAAACTAACATGAAAAAATAAAGATAAATAATAAAAATGACTTGCTTCTCTATAGAGTTGTTGCAATTTGTTCTATATGATATACATCGAGAGGTGTTCCCATGGCAACACAGAATCGAGAGTATAGAAATAGACTTACAGAAACATCTTTCCTGGTATTTGACATAAATGAAACACTTCCAACTTTGCTTGATAGATCCTATGAAGCAGAGGAAAGGGATCAGGACATCTCATTCTGGGCTCCAGGTGTTGCATAGCTGAAGAAAATCTGACTATCTGACAAAAGGAAAAATGTGCATGGGCTGTGGGATGACAGCCTTTCGGTCCCAGAATTGCTTCACACGGCCAGTTGTGCCTGAATTCCAAAGTACACACAGCCTTGGGGATAGCCATTAGGAACACCAAGGATCCCGATGAGCCAGCGGGATTTTCAAAGTGGAAAACCAGTGTGAGGTAAAAATAACCCAACGGTCCATTCCATAAGGGCAACTGCATGTCCCAGTTTCCCAACACAGGTGCAGTTCAGACATGTGCTGGCACAATCATGTTCAAAACTGCTGCCTTTTTTGGTTGAGAAGAGATTATGCCTGGCCAGAGACAAATGCAGGTTTGTCTGGGCCCCTGGGTACCTTGAGGCACACTTGGCCCTCATGGTGATAGTTATGGCAAGACTGTGTGGACAGGGCAAGGGTTATAGGCCTACAAGGTGTATGACCTCTGTTGGATGAAAATTGCTGGAAATTTTTATCTTGACATTCAAAGGGTAGAAAAAGAGACATATTTGTTTTTCCTATGAATCCTACATAGCACCCTTGCTGAGGCCTTGCCCCAAGAGCCATACAAGGTCTTAGACTTTTCTGTTTATTTGTCTTTTAAAGAATGGAATGCCCCCAGAAGAATGCCCTGGCTTTCCTCATTCTTGTGTTTTTTCACTGTGTTTCTTCTTCCATGTGACCCAGCCATATTGGCACAGTGACACAGTGGGGTTACCCTGTGGGACCTGTGTGGACAAAACCCAAACAGCTAGAAACTCTGAGCAATCATGATTTTCCCATGGCTCAGGTAAATGCCCATATCCTGAATATTCTTTTCCTTCTTTTGTTGTTGGGGGAAAAAAGAAAAAAGCCCTTAATGAAATAATAGCAAATAAAGTTCAGCAACATATGGTAAAAGATTATATACCAAGTGAGTTATCCCAGGGATACAGGGCTAGCCATGCACTGCATCCACTGAGCTAATGGATACAAAGAAGCATTTAACACAGTGAGTTTTGTCTGTGAATTAGTATAATAGCAGTACCTGTGCATAGCGTTCTTGTATGACTGTAAATAATTAACAGTGTAGTAACAGTACCTGTGTGTAGGCTTCTGGTATGACTGTAAATAACAAAA
The DNA here is from genome assembly GCF_963924665.1 of Micromys minutus. Classification (NCBI taxonomy): domain Eukaryota; kingdom Metazoa; phylum Chordata; class Mammalia; order Rodentia; family Muridae; genus Micromys; species Micromys minutus. Next base: position 28,939,037 of record NC_137972.1, on the reverse strand, counting down.
TACAGCAGAACACGGCTGTACTGGCCAACTCTTATTGGTTTAATAAAATACCCAAAGTGGGCTAACTTTATCAAGAAAAGATGTTTATTGGGCTTATAGGTTCAAGTGCATAGTGCTGACCTTCTGAGTCTCCAGGCAGTGCACAGTTGACATCACATAGACACAGAGAACATGTGTGTCTCTTTCTCTCCTCTTAGAAAGCCATCAGGGTACAAATACTATGGGCTCTCTTCTAATGAACTCATCTAATCTGATCATTTCCTAGAGACTCCACCACTAATCTCATAGCTGGATTATATTTCTTACCTCAAGGCCATTAACATAAGGCTCTGGAGATTCCGTTCCTGTACAAGTCAGAAAAAGCAAGCCCTGTCCAAACCACAGCGAGTGTGCTGCCTTATGAGAGGGTATCAGTGCTATTGTGGGCTACGACTCTGATTATTTCATAATAGAAGACCTGGGACTGAAGAGTTGGCTCACTTGGGAAAGCACTTGCCTTGCAAGCACGAGAGCCTGAGTCTGCTCCCCAGAACTAGTAAAGCCAGCCTGGCACGGCGGCATGCATACAATCCCCGTGCAGAGGAGGGAAAAAGGGAGGAGCCCCGAAACTGACTGGTTCCAAGCCTAAGCCTCATGTGTGAGCCACAGGTCTGAGTGAGAAACCTTGTCTCAAAAGATAAGCCTGACAGACCCTGAGGAGGAAAGACATCCGAGGTGGTCCTATGGCCGCCACACGTATGGGCACATACATGTGTGTGCACCACATCTGCATGTACATACATGAATGCAGACATCTGCACATGCTTGCAGACACAGATACACACACACACACTCACACATGCATACACTCATTTCCTCACTCATACACACTAGTGACATCAATAGAAGGAAGTCAGTGATCACAGTGAAGGTTCTGGGGGCAGTGATTGAACTCTCGTATGCAAACTGACCCTCTATGGGGATGCTACACTTTGACATTGTAGAATGATTATAGAAGGCCATCACCATGTCAGTCAACAGCTTCTAGAGAGGTCAAGCTGAGGCGTGTTCACTGTGTACAACTCCCTCTGTGTTCATGGCCGTCATCATGACCTAAGGTGATTTTCCCAGACCTCTGCTCCACTGATACCACCAAGTGTGGTTGCCTGCTTCTCTCCAATGCCTTCAACTTCTTCCTCAAAGGTTTGCTCTCTCCTCCCTACCCTCCTGTCACCTAGACTTTTCCACATTAAAATTCCACCCAACTCCAGGCAATTAGTGTAACTCAGCAGAGCCTTTGGAATCCTCTGGTTAAAAAGACCATGCCTGGGCTGGAGAGATGGCTCAGCCGTTAAAGGCTAGGCTCACAACCAAAAAGACCATGCCTTGTGTTCCGTCTACATCCACTTGAGTGGGGCCCACAGAGGCCGGCACGGGGCCAATCACAGAAGAAAACTGCCTTTTATTATTTTATATAAGGAAGAAATTTTAAAATTCAGCTTGCAAAAAAGTGACCCAAACCCTTACTTTCTTCCCTTAAACCTTTCCCCATGTTTATTGCCCACCATAAATTTCTTTAAAAAGGCAACCGATGCAGTAAAACCGTCACAACAAAGCAGGAACAAGTACGCAAGCCCAGGCAGAGGCCAGATTTATGATCAGAAATACGGAGTGTGTCTCAGCGGGGGCAGGTCATGAAATAGTATGAGCTAATATCGGGGGTGTGAAAACAGGCATTGTTGTTTGGTTAACTAAAGTCACACAATTAAGCAATTCTCAAAAAATCAATTAGCCATATGCTATAAGCGGGATGACATGTTTTTATAACTTCTCCCTGGATGTTTTATTGCCCGAGGATGCTCTTGTGGGCATTAGAACAAGAAAATAAAACACCAGCCGGAGAGTCAAAGTGCAGAGCTCCAGCCATGATTAATTAAGAGTCCGATCTGGAAAGCATGCGGTCGGAGCAGCCAGCCGGCCTTGGACGGCTGCTTTCCCGGTGCCCACATTCTGTTGCAAAAGTCTTTCCCCCCTCTGTCTCTTTGTTTTTTCTGTTCTTTTTAATTTAGCACAGAGACAGCTGTGAAAACTGGATATTCCATTTGAACTCCATATTTATGCTTCTCGCCGGAAGGTTCCACGGAGACGTCATTGTAAAAGCTTTTCCTGGGAAGTGAGAGGCACGTTTCTAGGGGAAGCCCTGGTGGCGCACTGGTGTTAAGGAATGCTTTTGTCTTTCTGACGGTCAGAAAAAGCAGCAGACCCGACGGACGTCCTCTCTAGTCTTTGAGCTGGCAAAGAAACAGTCATGGGAAGGGTTGTCAAATGGTACCAGAGAACGCAGAACAGGCACCATGTTTCGAACAGCTGCAAATTCTCCCACTTCCCGTATACGCCATCAAGAGGTAGGATTTCTTTGCCTACACTGTGGATCTTGGCTGGCCTAACACTTAAAACAACAGTGCAGGGTACAATAGGCGGGTGCCACCTCCGTACCAGGCCCTCTGCCCTCCCCTGAAGGCTCCACTTTCATTTCTGGGGGCCTGCAGCCACTGTGTAGACAAGGCTAGGTCACCTGCTGGGTTACAGGAAGCCTGCGGCCCACTCTTCCCTGTTTATGCCTCTGCCCAAATGCAAACAATCTCCAGACGAGTAAAAAGGCCACCCAGACGAGAGAAACCGCCACCCCCCTTCCCTCAGCTCATCACAGACAAAAGCCGGTCTAGCCTCCACCCACTCAGCCTGAACATGCATTGAACATTGTCCGGCGACCCACAGACAGTGAGCGAACATCCAGAGTAATTTATCGGCCACTGAGCTACTGGGTGAGGCTACGATAGAGCAAGGGGCCCAGAGGATAACATAGCCGTACAACTTCAAACCAGTGATCTTGCCCAGCAAGACCTCTTGATCGACACTGCACACCGCGTGGGCAGCTTAGCAGTCTACCTAATTTTCACATTTGAGAATATCGGGGTGGCTCTGGGCTGAGTAGGCCTGCGGAAGGTTGTTGGCCCCCGCCCTTGTTCTGTTGACAGCTATGTGACAGGTTACATCTCTGAGCCTCCATTTCTCCTTCCAAAATTCAATTTTAGGATTTAATGCTGGCATTCTCAAGGTGGGCTTCCTAGACCAGTGACTGCAGCCTCTCTGTCAGCCTCTGCCCCCCCCCCCAGCTTGCTCCTATTTATTTAGAAACATGGTGTTTCTAAGACTCTGTGCTCTGCCAAGTCCTTGGGTGATTACAATTCTCCGTCTCAAGTTTGAGATTCTGCGTTGCATGGGGTTGTTGTAAGCATATAGAACATCCAGTGCAGGGCAGCCCCTAGTGAATCCGGGTGCTTGATCCCTCCCCTTGGCTGAGTGTGCTTTTGCAAAGTGCATATGTGCACATAGGTGTTTGGGTAGTTAATGTAAAATGGCAGTGGAACATGTCCATGATAGAGATACACCGCCTCGTTCGAAACACGCACACCGCCACCTAGCTGGTTGGAGATGATCCCATGCCTCAGTGACACAGAGTCAATGGCAGATAAAAGTCGCTTTCTGCCTTCGGAAAACAAACAGACCATCTGACCTGTCACCAAACCAGCGGGGTCTTCCCTGGAGAGAAGTTGCAGAGTGGCTTAGTGACCTGGCTTGTGCCTGAGCTGGAGAGCTTCTGTCAGGACTCTCTGATGCCACTTGGCCCCGGGGAGCTGTCTCCCTGGAGTCTGGTAGTCAGCTGTGCTCCCTTTGCTATCCACCCAGTTTGACTGTCTAGGGTGAGAGGAATTGGGCTGTGGAGGGAAAGGCAAGTCAGAGTCTTCCCCATCTGCACAGGGAAAAAAGTACCTGAACTCCATAAACTGGTGGCCCAGTTACCCCATTCACCTCTGCAAGTCAGCGGCTTTTCAGGATAGTGCTGTGTTGGTGGCTGACTCTGTAAGTGTGACTGATGTGAATTCCCATGCTATACATGCTGACTGGCACTGGGCAGATACTGCACACAGAACTACCATACAATAGGCTCCGAGTTCCTTGGTGAGGGTTTTAAATAAGCAGGGGCATGATAGGCAGAGCCAACTCTGAGGAATCTAGATCACTATAGCCCCACAAGATACAGAGGCATATGGGGAGGGGAGGGCTGGAGGGGAGGGCAGATAGATGAGGTTTAGCCAGCCCCACAGTAGGTCTCACATCTCTCTGTGCATTTCCACTGTTCAGAGGATACCTGAGAGAAGACAGGTGCCCTGTCCAGATCAGTCATCTGAAGCAGCTGTGATACAGCGGAGGATGCTTGCAGCTAACCATTGACTGAACATGGGGACCCCAATGAAGGAGCTAGAGAAAGGACTGAAGAAGCTGAAAGGGTCTGCAACCCCATGGGAAGAACAAAATTATCAACTAACCAAACCCACCACAGCTCCCAGGGACTAAAACACCAACCAACGAATTCTTTTGAAGAGACCCACAGCTCCAGGTGCATGTGTAGCAGAGGATAGCATTCTCTGGCATCAATGGGAGGAGAGGACTTTGATCTATCGAAGACTCATTTTCTCAGTGCAGGCGCTGAGGTGGGAGAGGGAGGTTGGAAGAGGGAGCACCTTCATGGAGCCAATGGGAGGGGGAGGGTGTGAGATTGGCAGAAAGGGAATAACACTTGAATGTAAATATCATATCCAATAAAAGTATACAATAAATAAGAGTATCCAATTAAAAAGAGGAAAGAAGAAGAAGAAGAAGAAGAAAATGATGATGACGATGAAGAGGAAAAAGAAGAAATGGCGCAAGACACTAAGACACTAAGCAGTTTTGCTTTGAAGTCTTTGTTTCAGTTCCTGCCTCCAGGTTCCTGCCTTGGTTTTCTTTGGTGATGGATTGTGACCTGGAAGCCAAGTAAACTCTTTCCTCCCCAAGTTGCTTTTGATCAGTGTGTTATCACAACAGAAAGCAAACTAGGGAAGGAATTAGAACCAAGAGTAAGGAATTGCTCTGACGGACCTGACCATGCTGTTTTGGGGAGGAGGATTGTGAAAGCCCTTAGAACATCAGACTAGAAAAGCTTCTGCATGCTCAGAGACTGGAGATCTGTTCTGTGCTTGTAGCCCCCGTACAATCAGTATGAGGAAGCGGACACCTGGAGAATTTCCCATGCCTTCCAGCGGCGCTGAAAGACGGCCGACCACACGCCTCTCCCGCATCATGGCTTCCTCTGGCTGACAAGCTGGTTCTGTGGTGACTTATCTTAAACTGAGCATTTTCCAAGCCTGACTCTCTTCATAATGTTAAGATGGAAACATTTAAACAGGGCTTCCGCCAGAACCTTTAATCTCAGCACTTGGGATGCAGAGGTAGGAAGATCTTTGAGTTCGAGGGCAGCCTAGTTGTCTACAGAGCAAGTCCCAGGACAGCCAGGGCTACACAGAGAAACCCTGTCTTGAATAAAAAAAAAAATCACACACACACAAAAGAAAAATTAGATATGTTGTGCATCCTGGGATGGGCAAGGGACATGAGTGGCTGTCTGTGATGCATGACAGACTCAGCAAGAGCCTGATGCCCCAGCTCGTGATTATGGAAGGAATGAACTATGACTCTCATGTACCACGTTGGCCCCACTCTCTGCCCACTCCCCAGTCTCTGTACTTGGGTTTCTAGCCCCCAGAAATATTTACTTTTTAAGGAAAAATATGTGGACAAAAACAGATGTTACATAGTTTCATAGGGATGTTTGAGAGTCCTTCATAGACTTTATTGGGGGCATTCATGTAATATATTTGAAATATAAAATTTTTGGAAATTAAAACCTATGCTTTGCAGGGGCAATGGACAGTGGTTATCTGGGCCTAAAAACCCAGCTTGGATTGATAAGATTGCATTGCAGTGACACCTTCTGGAAAATATTCCTTCCTTCTGTGTCAGCACACAGAAGCTGCCTTCCTCGTGTATAGTTTCCCTGCTTCCACAGAGTGTGTCAACATTGCATCTTAAGCTGTGAGCCAAACTTGGTAATGTATAAAAGTTTTCCATATGATAGTGGTTTTGGTAACATGAGAGTTGCAGAACCAAAGGGGTCATGGAGAGAATCTGAGGCTTGGCACCATGAAGAAGATCAGAGTCCCCAAAGAAAGACGAAGATGCAGTCTCAGTTGTATTGGAGACCTAAGATATAGGATATATCAGTACCTTGAGTGGGGAGACCACCAGAGGCAGTGGCGAGCACGAAGTGGACCGTGTGTATGTTAATAAACTGTTTTTCTTGATTGCTAATTGATGATGAAGGGCCTAGCCGACTATAGACAGTACTATCCTTAGGTAGGTGAAAATAGGCTGTATAAGGAAGGCAGTCTAGGAGGCATCTGCATTTGCTGTGGATGGCAGGGCTAGGGAAGTGGGGAAACCCAAACCCTTTGGAGCCAAGAAGATCATGATCGAGTCCCAGATGTCAAAAATAGAGCTACTTCCACAGTTGCATTTTGATTTTTCTTTGATCTGATTGTAAATGTGTTCTGCCTCTTCTCTCTTGGAATGAGAAAAATACCTAATTTTTATTGTAAGAGCCCAGAGATAAGAGACTTTGGATTCTTAGAGAGGCATTGGACTTTTAACATGATGATTGGTCTCAGTGGCCCTCCATTGCTGGAATGAGAGCTTCCTTGAGTGGCCTAATGAGATTCCATGTTGGGAGAACAAAACATCAATGGATTAGTGCCAATAAATTATTTTATTTTAAGAAAAGAAGAAACATAATGAGTGGCTCTTAAGTTAGGCCTGCATGGAGTTCATTCTTAATTTGATTCTGTCTGGCCTATGAGTGGTATCCTAGCATCTCAAAAATACTGCTCTGGTTCTTTTGTTAGAAGTTGTACTTCTGCACAATGTCAACAGATAATTGTTGTAAAACTTTACAAAAACACAGCCAACAAATGCAAATATTTAAAGAAAACTAGCTTGAAAATTAAGTACTTGTTTAGAGATGTACTCCTTTGGTGACCAATGCCTATTGGCTTTTAATTACTGAGAAACACTTTTTGTACAGTACAGTATATGGGCATTTTAATCGCCTTTGCTTAAAAGATATCTACATTACAATTTGGGAACATGTGAACACGGAGCTTGGAAAAGTTAAGTCACTAACAAGTCTAATCTGAAGACACCAGCTTAGTAAATAATGTGTTCCCCTAAGCTTTGTGTCTTAGAAGGCATATATTATACACCAGGGACATAAGATCATATAGCAAATAAAGGAGACAGAAGCAATCAGAATCTTTATACAGAAAAACAACATAAAGTCCTTTCTATTTTAACCCAGCTTCTACTTTTGAAATAAAATTCAAAACTATTGGCTCTGTGGGATAAGACCAGAACACTAACGTAGGAATTGTAGAACTCTTTCAAATCTAGAGAATAAAACTGGTACTAGTGACCAGAGGAGAGATATTCTGTTGTTCAACTTCCCTTTATATAAACAGTAATAAAATTGTTATTTAGTAAAGGCTAAGAGATGCAAATCAGAACTTCAAATGACAAGATTACCCAAATGCTAAGCATCATGCCTCCACTGTACTGAGTAAAAGTAGCATTGTATATGACAGTACAGATGGAACACACATTGCATAAAACAGAGCCCTTATCCATCACTTTGTGTGTGTTAAACATGTCTTTAATTCTGCAAACTTTTATGTAATGTATAAGCTTTAGACATACACCTCTAAACATTTATAGTCACAGATCCATAGGTATTATTAAATGTACAAAGATTGCCTCAAAATGGTGGCTTAAGTGGTCATTTTAAAAGACTTTAATATAAACAAATACTTAAATGAATCTTGACTTTATTCAGAGAGTTTTCTACATAGCCAAACGCCTGATAAGACCTGAAAAAAAATGGTTCAGTAATTAAGAGTATTTGGAGTGCAACCCTGACGTTTGATCCCAACATTCAGACACACCAGACACTCTCACATGCATGCCTGTCACTTTTGTTGTGGGGGACAGAGACAAGTAGGCTGTTTGGGATTGCTGGCAGCCAGAAGATCTAATAAATATGGGTTCCAGGTTCAGTGAGCTTTGTGCAGGGTGATAAATATAGATCTATTTGCATTCTTCTACATACAGACGTCCAGTAAGACCAGCACTATTTGTTGAAGATGCCTTCTCCCCCCACCCCATTGTATGGTTTTGCCTTCTTTGTGAAATACCAAGTGTATGTGGGTGTGTGGGTGTATTTCAGGATCTTCTATTTGACTCCAATTGATCAACCTGGCTGCTGCTATACCAATATGCAGTTTTTATTACTATTTCTCTGTAGTAGAGCTTGAGATCAGGGATGGCGATACCTTCTGAAGTTCTTTTATTGTTCAGGATTTTTTTTTTTTTAGCTATTCTGAGGTTTTTGTTTTGTTTTGTTTTTTATATGAAGTGTGGGGCATCTTTCCATCTTCTGATATCTTCCTCAAGTTCTTTCTTCAGAGACTTGACGTTCTTGTCATACATGTCTTTCACTTGTATGGTTAGAGTCACACCACAATATGTTATGTTATTTGTGGCTATTGCGTGAAGGAGCTGAACTCAGACCCACTAAACTTTTGTAGCAGATGCACAGCATAGTCCTCATGTGCGTCCCCTAGCAGGTGGAGTGGGTCTGTCTTGGCCGCTGTTCCCTGCCATTGTCCTCCCCCACAACCTCGACTGCCTGGTTGAGCCTTAGTGGGAGAAGATGTGCCTAGTCCTGCTGGGACTAGATGTCCCAGGATGGGGTGGTACCCAAGGGGAGCTCCCCTTCTTTAAGGAGAAAAGGAGGGGTTAATGGGAGAGGGACTTATAAAGGTAGGACTGGGAAAGCTGGGTGTGTGTGAGATCAGATATAAAATAAATAAAAAATAAATTATTGGAAAAAATTAAAACACACGTATTAAAAATATATAAAAGGTGGAGAGATGTAGATGAAGTTACCTGAAATTAACCTCTGACCTTCATACTCACATATACAGTCCAGCACCCCACACATGTACACACTACATACAAACACACCTAAATAAGTACACACTCACATACACAGTCCAGTACTCCCCTACACACATGCATATACTACATACAAACACACCTAAATAAGTACACACTCACATATACAGTCCAGCACCCCACACATGCACACACTACATACAAATGCACACAAATAAGTAAAATCTATTCTTGTAACATTATTTATAAGAAAAACTACTATCTACAAGAAAATATTCCAGTAGCAAAATTTGCCCATCTTAACACTGAAAAGATATAAGCATGTTTCATGTGGACCGAAGTCCAGAATTCATAAATCTCTCCATACAGGTCAATTCTAAAGCTAATCTAAATTTATAATTTAAATTTTCCCCCCAACAAAAGTTTAGAAGTTTACTAAACATTTAACAAAAGCATGCTTTGGCTTTATTTCTTGTTACCCTTGACTATTAAAAATGAATAAATTTCATTCATAAGCACCTGTTCTGGTAAAACATCCTTACCAGTGTGTACCTACTCATCACAGGAATTTTTAACTTAACTGTTATTTCATATCTCTCATTAATACTGTTTTACATACACAAACTGTATTATTGGTGAAGTATTTTAGATGATTATGATTTCTCTCCGAAATGTTAATTATCTTTTAGAAAACAGTTATCTCTGATAAATCAGCTATTTCAGATAAATTCTGTAAAGAGGTCCCCCCCCCAGAATTCACATTTGAAAGCACTGAACCCAAACCATTCATCCAGAATCAATGTTTAAAATAAACATGTCACATTATTTGCCATTAGTATGACTTAATGAGATATGCCTTATGTAACTAGTTGAATTCCTCCATATTAGCTAATCGCTTTTTCAGAGGAAGAAAGAAAGAAGACCAGAGGCCACAGCTCAAACATATTAATGCAGTCTCAGCATCAGTTCCCAAAACACCCACATTCTCACAGACACATAGGCTCATGCACATTTAAACCTGGCATGCCAAAGTTAGCAATTTTTAGTGCAACAGAAACTCAAAAAAGAAATGCAAAAATGAAGAGATTTGTCAGTTAGTTATTTTTAGAAACTTTAGGAGATGAAGTTTGGGCCCGTGCTGTGTCAGATGCCATGATACCTTTAGAGGACTAGTCAGCTAGAGTTTCTGTAAGGGGCCATGATAGTAGGGATGTAGTATTTTCCATGGCCATAACAGAGATCTCAGCATCCTTGGTTGTCTGCTTCCAGTCTTTCGATGGAACTCCAAAGGCTTAACCTCTATCCTACAGTGCACACCCACAGAGTTTAAAACTCCAAATTTGCTCGAAGGAGCTGCCAAATCGATAAGATCTGTCATACAAATGGCATAAAGTTGTCTAAAATTTTGGGGATGTTCCATTTCCTTTGCCAGATGATGAAAGGAAAATTTAAACTATCTTCTTGGGGTTCTTGGTCTCATTATTAAAAGAATTTAACAACAGACTCAAAGGAAGCTCTGGGACAAGTTTGTTCGAGTTGAAAAGAAAAAGTCCAGGGCTAGCAAGCGGTAGCTCTTGGCGGCTGCATGGAAAAGAGGAATGGAGAAAAGGAAAGAGGAGAAGGCTTTGCCGGTGAGTTAGGCAGCCGGAGGTCAGCCACATGGCAGGCATCCACATGACTGGGGGGGGGGGGGGACTTCTGAGAAAGAATAAGAACACCCAGTGCTCTGGGGAATGCACTCTTAGAACAGAGAATGACAAAAAGTTATGACTTTCTGGGTAACTCAGAAAAGTAAGAGTGCCTTAAGAAGCTGTGTGTCTGTGATAGGGGAGTGGGAATTCTGGGGGAGAAAATTATCTCATTAAAGGATAATTACTCTGCCTATCCCTTTAGATTAGCTTAAGTTAACCTGCCTGCCTAAGGATGGACTTGCCTTCATGAGGGGATATTCCTTAGTCAGCCACTGATCCTACCCAATTGGAATGCCACCAACCAGACCCTAAACTTCACCTCCTTGGCCAGAAGGAGTTTTCCTTGAACGAGCCTTGATTGCTCACAACTGTGTTCATAACAACCCAATTAGTTCAATGAAACCTCTGTGCCTCAGAACTCTGGGAGATAAAGCCTTTCTCTAAGTGACAGGCATTGAAACAATTTAAAATTAACCTGTCAGCTCAAAGAAGTTAACAAAACCAAAGAGTACCGACTGGGGGGACTCTTACTGTAAGTCTAAAACTCTTACTTGCTCAACAGTCTAAAACAAAGTCCAAATACTCACATCTCTGCATCGCCAAGTAGAGATTTAAAAGTACCTGATGCCATCTGAAGTGGGAGAATGAGAGGCCCCAGTCTGAAGAGATGCTGCAGCTGCATGGGGGTCCTACAACCTTCCTCCCCAGCTGTGGTCTGGCACCCAAAACATGTCTTCTTTAGGAATGGGTCATGGTACATCTTTAATCCCAGCACTTGAGAGGCAGAGATAGGTGGATCTCTGAGTTAGAGGCCATCTTGGTCTACAGAGTGAGTTCCAGGACAGCCAGAGCTAACCCTATCTTGGTAAAACCAAAGTGTGTGTGTGTGTGTGTGTGTGTGTGTGTGTGTGTGTCTACAGACACATACTGAGAAACAGAAAGATAGAGACAGAGAGACAGATACACACACATACACACACACATGCACACAGAGAGAGATTGAGAGAGAGAGAGAGAGAGAGAGAGAGAGAGAGAGAGAGATCTAGAAATGGCTCGAGATGTGTTCAATGATGCCCCATTAGAAAAAGAAACTATTAGTTCTCTGAGCCTTGATATCCATCTTCAGAATCCTGACATGAGTTTAGGTTTAAGTTTTCTGACAGCCAAAGAGAGGAACACAAGTGTCTCTCTGGAATATCTTCATTCCTGCCAGGACAGCAACAACTACATGGAAGGGTTGTGATAGCATTGTGATATCAAATGATGTCAGGGTCTTATGGCACCTCTGGAAGAGTTCCAGATGTTTCTGTCCCAGAAGGAGGAATGGAGCAGATACCTGCAATTACAGCAGAAGCAGGGACCCTTTAGCAAGAAAAGACCCACTTACAATGAGGTGGGCCAGGGCCGATGTCAAGTAGCTGAATGGTCACGCTCTACAGAGAGCTGGGGCTTTGATATCACTCAGCTTGGACTTTCTGCCTCCTTTGTGTAGTGTCAGCTTTTTGGACTCCTTTTTATATCATGGGTTCCCTAGAGCATCTTCTATCTACTACACATAACCTTCAGAAAACTTTCTGCAGCACTTGCCTCACTGGCATCTTAAGCATCTACCCAGGGGTGTGAACTTTATTACTTTCAGGAGCCATGGGTCAGCTGCAGACACTGTAGTGTCTGTCTCTGAACCTGCACCTGTGAGTGTGTGTGCGTGTGCACGGGCGTGTGTGTCCATCCTATTCTCTTGTCTCAGTTGGAAACAGAAATGAACATTATTTGTAAAAGCTGAATTTCTGGGGAAAGAATTCCATGCCGACCTTGGTGAATCCAAGGTCTGAACTGCTTTTCTCATCACTGTCCTCAAAATGTTGCCACCTGGATTCTGTTCTGCCTTCCGTTCAGCTCCCCGGTGCTGTGACCCGCACTGGAAGAATCCATATGAGACACAGTAGACGGAAGGGAAGGTTTGTTCTCGAGCAGTTTGAGACACCACCCAGAGTAAGAACAGACAGTGACCTGAGTCACCACTACAGAACACCCTCAAAGGTGAGGGTTTGCAGTGGGCAGAGACACCCTAGTGCTCCCCTGCTAAGCAAGTCTAAAGCTAGGGTTAGAGCGTTTCTGAAGTCTTAGTAACAGCTTCCTATGGGTATTTTCCTGTCCAGGTAACTGCCAGGCCCATCTGGATGAACTCAAAGGGAGGAAACAGTCTTGCATCTTTGTTCTTTACCAGAAGACCTCCTGCTGGATAGTAATTTTATGAGCCTCTTGGATTATAAATTGAGAGAGTCAAGTCTCCGCCCTGGACCACACATAACTCAGGTCCCATTCTTTTACCCCTAAATCATAGAACATAAAGAATAAAAATATTAAAAGGAAATAAAAGGAAAGCTACAAAACAGCCAGGGTTTACCAGGAAAAAAGGGCCTTTTCCTGAACGGCCTCTGCAAAGCTGTGCGGCTCTGCCTACTCTCCTTACGTAGATCACTTTACATCTTATGACAGGACCACATAAATGTCGTCTCCTTCCTTTCACAAGGCACTCCAGATTCTGTGGAGGAATCACTAGGGTGCTTTCCCACCCCTTAACTGCCACTGCTTTTCCCTTATAAAATGAGTGGGCACAAAGCTGATTACAAGGGACAGGCCATGCCCAGTAGACCTTACTCTCCTAAGCTCTTGTTCTTAAATCTCATTTTCTGGAAACAGGGAGATGTCTTAGAAGAAAAGTAGGTTACTGCCACATCTGACGATCCAAGTTCCAATCCCAGGATCCACAAAGGAGAGAAACAACTCCCTCAAGTTGTCTTCAGTCCTCCACGCATGTGCCATGGCATGTATGACCACACACAGACCCACACAAAGAAATAAGAATGTGATAAAACACACTTGTTCATCTAATCACTGATCGATTGATTGACTGAGAGCAAGAGAGAGAGAAAGTGCCAGCAACCAAGCCTGACAACTTCTGCTTCATCCCACATCACATCACATCTCAGAGCCCACGTGATGGAGGAAGAGAAACCACAAGCTCTTCTCTGGTTTCCATTCAGGCACTGCAGGATGCATTCTCCCCTCCAAAATAAATAAATACATGTTTTTAAAAATTAAGAGTCAAGAAAAAAGTACATTTGGATAACTTCTATCATACTTTTTCTACTTTGCTTTTGGTTGTTATGATAAAACATTGACCAAAAACAACTTACAGAGGAAGGGGTCTTATAGCTCATCGGTGAGAGTCTGTCATCATGGAAAGCCAGGGCAGGAGGTCAAGGCAGGAACTTAAGATGAAGGTGTGGAGGAATGGCACTTACTGGCTTGCTTTCAATGGCTCCCTCAACTTTCTTATACAATCCAGGACCCGTGCCCATGGATGGCACCAGCCTCAGTGATCTGAGCCCTCACATTGCCCTTATTAACTAAGACAATGCCCACAGGCAAATCTGATGGGATTAGTTTCTCAACTGACATTCCCTCTTTCCAGATGACTCTATCTTGTGCCAAGTTGATAAAAAAAGAAAGAAAGAAAAGAAAAAAACAAAGGACAACAAAACCCACTAGCAAAATACTGTTACAATTTTTGACTTTATTTTTTTTACTTACTTTTATTACTATTTTTGTTAATTTCTTGTTTTGTCTATTTTGTCAACTAAATTTTATTATACTTATGTACACAGGAAAAGGCAATGTGTGTGTGTGTGTGTGTGTGTGTGTGTGTGTGTGTGTATCCTGGGCACTCACGTGCATGAATCGTTCATATTATTTTCTCTGTACCTTAAATGAATAAAGAAAAAGAAATTAATACATTAAAACATTTTATTTCTAGTTTTGTCAAAGGAGTGGGATTTTAATTTCCTCCCCATTATGGCCACAAGAATAAAGCTAGAGCACACGTGAATTTAGCTGGTCTTTTCCCAGGGTGAAGAAGATGGGGCCCAAGTTGCCTTTGTCTTCTGCCATAGCAGAGTATTTCATTCAAGTCTAGGCCAGGAAAATGGACTCTAAAAACAAAAATCCCCCCTCTCAATATTTTTATTTTAATTAAAACATTACATTATTTCTCCCTGTCCTTTCTTCCCACCAGCTCCACTTCTTTCTCCATCCCTTCAACCCCACCTGCTTCTTACTCCTTCTCAAATTCTGACTTCTTTTTCTTTTTGTATTGTTTTACACACACACACACACACACACACACACACACACACACACACACACACCCCTATGCAAACTTATAAATACAGAAATACAATCTATTGAGTACATTTAGTGGTGTTTATTTGTTTATGGTGTCAGAGCTGACCTCTTGTATTGGATAACCAATTAGGGCACTCGTTCTTGGGGAAAGATTAATTCTCCCTCTCTTAGAAGCCATCAGTTACCTGTAGTTCTTTGTCTGGGGTGGGACCCCTTGGGATTTCCCCTTCCATATCAGCATGTCTACTGGTGTTGCTACTGTTCAGGTCTTGTTTGAGAGATATTGTTGACAGATCATGAATGTAGCATTCCTGCAATTTTTAGGAGGTAAATCTCACACAATCTCAAACAATTGCACAGCAGACTTCCTGCTTCTCTGGCTCTTACAATCTTCCCTTTCCCCTGTTCCGTAATACTCCCTGTACCTTAGGTACAGGAGTTGTATTGTAAATGTATGGGAGACAATAAGTCATTCTCTGTATTTTGGCCAATTGTGGTTTTCTATGATGATCTCTATCATCTGCAGAGAGAAGCTTTGATGAGGATTGAGAGTTGAGGGTGTGGTGAGGAATTGTGATGGCCTAGTCAAAAGTCAAAAGAACCCTCATCTCAGGAAAGGTCTCCGTTTTTGAAAGAGAAAAGTATTTTCTGGATAAAGGATCTCAATTATGTTGTGGATAATAATAACTTGTCAGCTAGTCAGGATATGGACTGACACAGGCGTGCCTGTGAGGAATTAGCTAGACTGAATTGACTGAGGTAGGAAGAGTCACCTTCACATGGTTGGCTTCACGTTCTGGGGTGGGGTCCTGGACTGAAAAAAAAAGGGGGGCTATATTCATCTCTTTCTGCTTCTTGACTGTGGATGCCATGTCAAAATACTGCTTCCATGACTTCTTGGCCATGATGGACTGGGCCCTAGCATTGGAAACACCCCAAAACCTTCTTCCTTAAGTTACTGTGTTAGGTTTTATATAACATCAACCCATCAAGTAACTAATACAGAAGTATGATGGTCAATCTTGGTTGTCAACTTTATTAGATCTACAATCAACTGAGAAGCACACCCCTAGCCAGAATTGGAAGGGTAGTTCCTGAATGACTAACTGGGATTGGGGAAGGGAACCTTCTCCCAGAGTGGGTACTACCTTGTGGCAGTCACCCAGATATAAGAAGGTTAGTGGTGAAAGATATTGTTTGCCTACTTGTCTTCTCTCAAATGCATCTATCTTGCTGTTGTTGTGGTTGTTGTTGTTGCTGCTGCTGCTGCTGCTGCTGTTGCTGACAATAGAACCTAATTTCTTGGTCTTCTGATGTGGAATGAAAACAAACTGTTCTCCTAAGCCATTTACATACATCATCCCTCTCTGGGAGGTTCCCTAAGCCTGTACTTACTCTGTTTTGTTACTTGTAGACTGAGGACAAATGGGTCTCCTCTTCCTCTGCTGACTATCTTATTTAATGTGTTAATCTTGAGTCCCCTCTCTACCCTAAACACTCCTGGCAGAGCCTGTACAGCTCTCAGGCGTCAGCCCTATCTCCTGGTTAAGAATACCTCATAGTCTCAGGTTCAGTAGAAGTGAACTGAAACTAACATATTACTGGACGTGTAAAAGCTACTCCATCTCAACCACCCTCAACTCTGTTTTATTCACAGCCCCTGTTCTGTCTTCTGAGCTGACTTGGATCTCATAACTTCTAGACCTTCTAGACATGTGATATCTGCTTTACAAGCTTCAGCACAACTGTGGCTCTTTCTAGTGTAGGCTGGAGTCTCCTTATCTTTCTGCTTGAAAGTGCAGGAGCACCCAACAAGAATTCTCTTGTTTTGATTTATATATAAAGTATAACTTCAAAAGCCTTCTGTATTGAAACCTTGGTTCCCAGTTAGTGGCACACTGAGCTACGGAGTCATGACTATGCTAACCCTATCAATAGATCAGTTTGTTGATGAGTTCAAAGTCAAGTGAACTGTTAGGAGATGGAACCTATTCATCTTCCTGTTGCTTTCTCTGCTTCTTGTTTGTCCTGAGGAGATACCACAGGGACATAGCCCTGGAGTTTGCACACAAATGGAAATCTCTGAACGTGTAAGCCCAAATCAATCTTTCTTCCTGCAGGTCGCTCAGGCATTTTGCCACTGTCACATAGCATCTGCCCTCTGCCATCTAGTGTCTGATCTACTGCTTAAACAGCAGACATTTTCCTTTCAAAGTAAAAGAATCAGAGGAGAAGGAGGAAGAAGACTAAGAAGAGGAGGAGGAAGAGAAAGAAGAGGAAGAAGAGATGGAGGAGGAGGATATTTTTTTCTATGCCTTCTGTCTTCTTTATACTTCTGAACCAGGAGGAAGGATGCTGGACTTACACATTTGAGGACACAGCCTGGAGCACATTCCATCGACAATCTATTCATCCCTGTTTGCACTGGGGTGGAACTTGGCAAAGAATGTGGTGTTGCAATTCCCTCCTCTGCCGTGGGTTTGTTCTCCAAGATCCCTGGGCTCCTCATTTTGAGGACACGTGGGCCCTGTGTGCACACAGGCACATGGGGTCATTAATTACCCCCACCACCTTAAAAGAATTCTCTAGACCAGAGGGGGAAAAGATACTAAAAAAAAAGACTGAATTAGAGTCCCTCTGCTCCAATATCCCCGAATATGCAATTTATTGCCAACAACCCGAATCTCATTCTCAGGCCATTAACTAAAATAGAAAAAATATCATCTTAAATTCTAACCATAACAAGGGGTGCATTGTAATATGCTTCCAGTTCTGGCTGAGCAGATGGGTGCCTTGAACACTGGAAACCTCAAGAACTCCGAGTATGATGCTTCCCTTCCCAAGGCCTCCAACTTGGAAACCGCAATCTTCGTGTTGCTCTCGTGTTCCGAACCAAAATTCTCCTGTTAATCCTGAAGACGTGGCAGCTGAAGAACCACCCAGTCACCAGTGCCTCAGAAGGAAACCAGAAACAAAAATCCCTTCTGCTTAAATTAAAGAAGTGAGTGGCCTTTGTTTAGGAGGGCCATGCCCTTGGCTCCCTGTCTTGGAGGTAGTTTTGCTTTCCTGGAATGTCAGCGTCAGAAGTGACAGAAGCAGCTAGCGGGTGTCCCTCAGGCTCCACCTGAATGACTTTTTCCTACTTCTTGGGCTCCCCTGAAACCAGGGTCCAGCCTTATTACCAAACCCAGAGAGCTCTTGGCTCTCGGCATTGGTCTGTATGTGACCTATCCCTGTCCCTGCTGCCTCCCCGACACTGACTTCTGTTTCATCAAGAGATGACTGAGGCTGGTGGCCCTGTCCACCCTTTACCTGTGTCCACCAGTCTCAGCAAGAGCTTCTTGCTCCTACTCTACCTCATAGGAAGTGCAGTGGTTTGAATAGGAACACACCCAATAGACTTATGGGTTCCAATGCCTGGCCCATAGGAAGTGGTACTATGGGTGTGACCTTGTTGAATTAGGTATGGCCTTGTTGGAAGAAGTATGTCACTGTGGGTGGGCTTTGGGGTCTCAGATGCTCAAGCCCAGGCTTAGGAGCTCGAAGTTCTTTTCCTGCTATAGGCCTATCCAGATGTAAACTCTCAACACCATGTAGAACCCCCAACCCCTGCCCAGTACCACATATGCCTGCATATTACCATGATGATAATGGACTAAACTTCTGAACTGTAAGCTAGACCCAATTAAATGTTTTCCTTTATAAGAGTGACCATGATCATGGTCTTTTCACAGCAGCAAAACCCTAAGACAAGAAGGGTAGGAGACTAGAACAGGCCTCCTGAATCTATTCTTCCAGTTCCTGAGCCCTGATGAGCACACCTCTTAGTCAGTTGAACACTGGGTCTTCCTGGTAAGCTGTCACCATAGTTCCAGGCCTGCAGTCACATCAGCACTTGCAGAAAGTATTTAAGAACAATGTATTACTTTGACACAGACACGCACGGGCACACACACACACACACACACACACACACACACACACAATGGTACTTTACCTCCCCATAGACCTTTACACCAAACACTCTGTTCCTACATCCCACCTGCCCCGCTGTGAACAAGATTGTTCCCCTTTACCACGCACAGACTAATACAGACCCAGAGGAGCGCACAGCCTTGTATAAGTCAGTTTAGCTGCCAGAACAACTATCACATAACATGGCTTAAGCGGAAAGACATGTGCTATCCCACAGACTCGGAGGACAAGAAAGAGTTCAAGTTAAAGCTGTCAGAAGAGCCAGCTTCTCCTATGGCTCTGTCTTTTGCTTCTCCCAGCATCTGCTCTCTATGCCTCTATGTTCTGACTTTCCCCACTTCTTCACATGGAAGAAGAGCCTACCCTTAGGACCTCTTCAAATTTGGCCATCTTTGTAAAGGCTTCTGTCTGGGGTGCTGGGGTCAGAGCTTACATGTAAGAATTATTCACACAGTCAGGCAATTCCAGCTCCGGAACAGTGACACCCGAGTCTTCGGCTTTCTGGGAAGAAATGAACTAAGGGAATGATAAAACTTGGTGCTTAGGCATCCTGTTTGCATCCTTTGAACACAGGGCAGGGCACAAAGGTGGCATTGCATGAAAACATCTGGGAGGAAGATGGGGACCAGTGTTGATGAGCACCTTCAGCCCCAACCCCCAGATCTCTATTCAGATATGTTCCTTCAGGGATGGGCTGACTGCTGCTGTCAAGAGAGCCCAACCTGAGAAAGTGTTTGCTACTTTCTAAACGCTTGCTAAGTGTGTATCTATATTAGATCATTTCAACCACCCAGAGACATTGGTATCTCCAAACGAGTGGGTAAGACACTGAGTACAAAATAGAGGTGTCCCAACCAGAGGAACCTATCAGCCAAGTCCCTTCCTGGCTGGGCTCTGAAGTCTGTTGAATCCTTTGGCTCACCCTGGGGGTCAGTCTCTATGTTAGGCTTTTGGTCCCAAGGACTCTTAACCAGACAGCATGGAGAATCAGGAAAGGCTGAAAGGGAGTTCAGAGCTGAAGGCCTAGAGGTGAGGCTTCTGGATACCCAGGCACTAAATCTGCCAGGAGTGCCAACCACACCATCCTAATTAGCTTTAATTATCAACTGACAGCCTAGAGCACTGGTTCTCAACTTGTGGGTCAAGACCCTTTTGAATCCTGCATATCAGATATTCACATTGCATTATAACTTATAATAGTAGCAAAATTACAGTTATGAAGTAGCAACAATTTTATTGTTGTGGGGGCTGCCAACAACATGGATAACTGGGTTAAAAGGTTGAAGCATTGGGAAGGCTGAGAACCACTGGTTTAGGGTCATCTGATGGAAATGTCCTGAGTAAGGGAGTGCCTAGGTCAGATTGGCCTGTGGATGTGTCATGAGGGGATTGTCTTGGTTACTATTTGGTGCTGAAGGCCTGAGCCCCCAGTGGCTGGCACCATCCCTAAGTGGGTGGTCCTGGACTATGTAAGAAAGCTAAGTGTTGGCTTGGGAGTCAGTGGACCACACTCCTTCATGGTTTCTGTTTCAGGTTCCTTCTTGAGCTCTTGCTTAACTTTTTCTGAGGATGGACAGAAACCTGTAAGACAAAATAAACCCCTTTTTTCCCTGGGTTGCTTTTGGTTAGAGCGTTTTATCACAGCAAGAGAAAGAAAACTTGAAAACACACAAGCCATCCTTAAAACCCGTGGATGGGAATACCACCATTATGCCTCAGCTCTGCTATGAATTCCTTTACATGTGCATGTACACATACACACATATACACACACACATACACATATACACACACACACATACACACATGCCCACACATATACACATACACACATACACACATACACACACATACACACATGCACACACACATACACACACATACACACATGCACACACACATACACACATACACACATACACACACATACACACATACACACATACACACATGCCCACACATATACACATACACACATGCCCACACATATACACATACACACACATACACACATGCACACACACATACACACATATGCACACACACATACACACAGGCATACACATGCACTCATGAATGCAACACACACATACACACATGCACACACACATACACACATGCACACACATACACACATGCCCACACATATACACATACACACACATACACACATGCACACACACATACACACAGGCATACACATGCACTCATGCATGCAACACACACATGAATGTATGCACACACATGCACACACATAGTCATGCAGACACACACACATACGTACACACCTCTGAAATGCCTGCACTACCTGTGCAGCATTCTCCTCTGCACAGCCAGAAGGCAGCATTGCCCTCTGGACCAGGACTGTCCCCTGCTGTCCTCTGTGTTTACTCCCTCAGTCTCTTTCTCTGAGGTTAAAGGTTGGCAACCACATTCTGTCTGCCCCCGTTGCAGCACGGGTACCAAACAACAAAATCTAAGTCAAAAACTTAGCTGAAAGGCTTTATTGATGACACTTAGGTTACGGAATCAAAAACACAAGTCTGGGCACATTTGACACTTGTGACAGAAAAGACAGAATAGTCAAAGAGAGACAGTAAAATTGTCACTCTTTATAGTGAAAGGAAACCGACTACATCTTATGTCAATCTGCTGTCTGACTTTGTTCTTGTTTAAGATTTCCACCGAGTGTGCCTGAAAGTCAGTAGACAACTTGCAGGGGTCACTTCTCTCCTTCCACCATGTGGGTGCCAGGAATTGAACTCTGTTCCTCAGGCTTGGCATAGGCACCCTTAATGGTGAGCCATCTCACTGGACCCCATTTTCTGTGTACTGTCTGTCAGTCTGTCTATCCACAGAACTTGGCTGGAATCAATCTCATATGATGCTAGGACCTAAAGAAGCCAAGTGCCGGAAGTCTGCCTCACTTCCTTCTGGAGACTTCTGATACAGGGCTATGCAGGGCTGAGCTAGGAACAGACAGGCACAGACGAAGGGGCTTTGGTCTCTCTGTAGCCATGGTCAGCAGCAAACAGGACAGGAAGAGTGGCTGAAACTTTCTTGTATTTTAAGAGCCCAGCACACCTGGCCAAACTGTTTTTCTTCTCATTAACTCTCTTTTGCAGAGCTCATGGACAGGCCCTTGGTGGTCTGGGGACAACAGGGGCACAGTTTAGACAAGGAGTCACTTCTTCCCACGCTGTGGGGGAGGGGCCCCAAGCTGCCTTAAAAATGATGAAAGTCATCTGGGCAACTTTCCCTGTCCCTGGCTAAGAGGTGTCACATGGGCAGGCTGAGTTCTGAAAAGGCAGGGGGCTGTCTGCCCTTGAAAGTGGGTCTAGCCACCAAGAAGACACACCAGCTAGAAAGGTTCGCAACCTTCACCAGTGAGTTTTCTCCAGTGTCCTCATAAAACTCAGACTACAAAAAGGTGGTGGTGGGTCCAACTCTGTTGCACACACAGGACAAACATTTATCATGCTGAAGGCCAAGCAGGCCCTTGTTTTGATCTCTTGTTTACACAGCCCAGTGCTCTGCAGTGCTCCGAGGATTCTGTGTCCCAGGCAGTCCTGGAGACCTCCTGGGGCCGACCTCTCCCCCTCTGCCTGTTCTGCCATGTATGTTTTTGCAGCTTTCCCAGCCTCTGCTCACGTGACTGCGGCCCTTGCTCACGCCTGCCAGGATTCAAGTGCACTTGCTAGGAGAGGCTTGGGAGCCGCACATCTGTGCCCTGCAGGAAGTAAGCGTTGCTCACACCAGCACAGCTTCCTCTATTCTAAACACACTTCCAGGTGGGGTCTTCCCCCCGCCTTCCTTCTTTCTTGTAGAAAAGAAAGCATTAAGGGTCATTCTGTCTCACCACGTGCAAGAAGCCAGAGTCAGTGTGATGCACCCGTAGGGTCTCGACACAGTGCTCAATGTCTGCACGCAGGGTTTCCACAAACCTCCCTATAAACTGGAAATGGAGGCTCCTGAGGCCACATGAGGGCCAGAGTGGTATCACTAGGACTGTAGAATTTTCTATCTGAACGCCTTTGGTGTCTCTCGTCTGAGAAGGCCAGCTTGCAGCTTCCCCAGTTACTCCGCCTCACTGATCCTGATGGAGCCTGAGCAGGCTACAAAGCGCTCCACACGGGTCCTGAGAGAACAAGCCTTGGCGCCAAAGCTCCCGTGTCTACCTATAGCTACAGGTTCAGAGCTCCCCCACCACGAAGCGACCAGACTCGCAGATGGGTTTAGTGTTTCTTCCTTCAGGGGGCGTTGTACCCTAAGCCTTATGCTCAGAACCAACCCCAATCAAAAGCAGATGTGTTGTCATGAAATCCAGCCACTGTGACCTTCACGATCACATCAGCATCATCCCAGAGGACCCTACCCCAGGCTGTTCTGTGAAACCCCCACACCTCTTCACCCAGACAAGGTTAAATATCTAGATTTCAGACATTTCTGCCTCAATCCAAGAAATGCTCTTATTCCCATAAGACCTGATCACTTACCATCTTCAACCTGATTCCTGGGTTGCTTTGAACTTTAATATCCCCTCTGCACCATGGAAATCTATGTGTTTAGGAAGACTGCTAAACGCTGAATGCTGGTGGGCCTCCAAAGGATTCTGTTACTTTTTCACTTTTTTTTTTTTTTTTTTTTTTTTTTTTTTTGTGCTGAAGGTATTGAGCAGCACTTCCTCTAGTTTTAAATGCAAGTTCTTGGGGGCAGGGACAAATCTGCTCTGAGACATGTAACACGCCCCTATACTGTTTGTCAGCTCACTGCTGACTCAGTATCCATTATGTTCTTACTCACTGAAGGCAGAGGGTGGTACCAACAGACAGATCTATTTTCCAAATACTGGGCATGACCTCAAGGAGTGAATGAGGAATGGGGACTCAAATGAGCATCCTCCTTCATCTGCCACCAAATTACAGTGTGATAAGAAATAGCAAGGGACTCACCCAAGCCCTGTCTTCAGTACACCCCCTGGCACTGTGGAAGCATTTCCTGGGGAAGGTAACCCTGGACATTCTGACACGTGAAGGAGGTACCGCCCAAATGGGAAAACCCACAGCTGAGGAGAAGAACTTCCGCTCTGACCCCAGAGCAGTGGCAATGGGTGTGTTGGGGCCAAGTGGGATCCAGGCGGTTGGGCCTCAAGGTTCAGGGAGCTGGGTATTCCTCTATCAGTTCCAGGATGTGAACATCGTGGGAAGCTGTGCAGAGGCCACAACCCTTTCTTGGCTAGAAGGTGGAGAAAGAATCCCCTCGAGGTTCACCAGTCCATCTGGTCACCTCCTGTGCTTTTTGAAGCCAGTTAAACTTGTAGCCCTCCTCCACTCTGACCCTTCCCTTTCTGGCAGGCACAGTGAGCCTTTTGTCTCCTTGCTCACCCTAGCACCTGAATGCTCTCACAATAGCGCTCAGTCCAGCTCTCAGGACTGTGCACACCCACCTGCCTCATTACCCAAATGAGGGATGAGTGTGTACCACCACATAGTGTTTCTCAGGTTGTGGAAGAGACAGCCCATGTTCAGAATCCCCTACAGAGTCCACAGAAGCACACAGCAAGTGTTCAGATGTGAACAGGGATGACAGAAAGGATGGCTAAGGGGTGTTTTCAGTGGCATCAGAAGATACTGCTGGAGTCTCAGGGAAGCGAAGTATGAGACAGAGAAACTACTGGAGCTCTGACTTTCTTCTAGAAAATTCTCCCACAGAAAAGGGGCCTGCAAGTGCACATGACTTAGGTGCCCAGGCATAAGATAAACTTGAGAATAGAGTGTTCAGTGGGCCTTTGCAGGCACTGGGCTGGCCTCACTAAAGGACTGAATGCAAACTAACCAGTCCCAGACAACGTGATGCTTTCTCCATTTTCAAAAGGACGAATGGACCCTCCGGGAGCTGTCTTGAGAGAAAGAGCTGAGCCCTGCATGGGCAGAGTTAGTGTGACTGTGGCTAAGCTCTCCCACAGCACACTGTGTTAGTCTCTTGGTAAGGAGAGCATGCATCTCCGACGCGGATAATGCACCGGGCAGACATAAACGAAAGTGGGCACGATTTGTGAAGGGGAACATTCACCATCACAGTCTTAAGGCTAGGTTTTGTTGTTGCTGTTGTTGTTGCTGTTTTTAAGTCTATTTTAATTCAGTTGTGTTCCTGTTTGTTGGTTTTGTTCTTGGGGTTTGAGACGCAGGCTTTTTTTCTCATATTTATTGGATATGTTTTATTTACATTCCAAATGTTAACCCCTTTCCTGGTTTCCCCTCCATAAACCCCTTATCCTATCCTCCCTCCCCCTCCTTCTATGAGAGTGTTCCCCCACCCACCCACATATCCCCTCCCACCTTGCTACCCAGAAAGTCCCCTACAATGGGGCATCAAGCCTTGGCAGGAGCAAGGGCTTCTTCTCCCAACAAGGCCATCCTCTGCTACATATGCAGCTGGAGCCATGGGTCCAACCATGTCTACTCTTTGGATAGTGATTTAGTCTCTAGGAGCTCTGGTTGGTTGGTATTGTTCTTATGGAGTTGCAAACCCCTTCAGCTCCTTTAATCTTTTCTCTAACTCCTCCATTAAGAACCCCATTCTCAGTTCTATGGTTGGCTGCAGGCATTGGCCTCTGTATTTGTCATGCCCTAGCAGAGCCTCTCAGGAGCCAGTTATATCAGGCTCCTGTCAGCATGCACTTCTTGGCATCAGCAATATTGTCTGGGTTTGGTGGCTGTATATGAGATGGATCTCCAGGTGGGCAGTTTCTGGTTGGCCTTTCCTTCAGTCTTCACTCCAAACTTTGTCTCCATATTTCCTCCTGTGGATATTTTTGTTCCCCCTTCTAAGAAGAACTGAAGCATCCTCACTTTGGTCATCCTTCTTGAGCTTCATGTGGTCTGTGAATTTTATCTTGGGTAATCCAAGCTTTGGGGCTAATATCCACTTATCAGTGAGTGCATACCATGTGTGGGTTGTTGGGGTTTATTTTTGTTTGTTTGCTTGTTTGTTTGTTTGTTTTTGTTTTGGGGTTACCTCACTCGAGACACAGTTTTATTATGCAGCCTTGACTGGTTCTGAACTCAGAACCAACTTGGTTTCTTCTGACTACTGCTGACACCTTGACAAATCTTTGCTTGGGGACCATTGGGGAGCACTACAGACTGTTAACAGTATCCTTGGTCTCTACTAATAGATGTCAGCAGTTCCTCCTCCTCAGTGGTGGCAACCAAACAGACATAGCAAATGCCTCCAGGGTGGGAGGTTACTTGATATCTATCTATCTATCTATCTATCTATCTATCTATCTATCTATCTATCTATTTCTCTCTATACCTATCTATCCATCTATTTATCCATCCATCCATTCATCCATCCATCTATCTATCCATCCATCTATCTATCTATCATCTATCTATCTATCTATATCTATATCTATCCATTTATCTATCCATCTATCTATCTATCTATCTATCTATCTATCTGTCTATCTATCTCTATCCATCCATCTATCTATCTATCTATCTATCTATCTATCTATCTATCTATCTATCTATCATCTATATTGCAAGCCATGCATACCACCTAAACGAGGTCACTAGGTGTCTCTGTCTCATGGTCTTCTGGGCCCTGCTGCCTGCTCTCCTCTGTCACCACACCACTCGGATGACTTAAAGCAGAGCAAGCCACCCACACTCACCTGCAGACACTGCTGTCTCTAGGCTGCCTCTCCAACTAGTTCATGCTAGCCAAGTGACTGTGCTCATTGAGCAACTGGCTCCTGCAGACAACACTCACAGTCTGACGTCCCCACCAGCCTCAGAGGTGCTCCCATTATTCTCCCTCTCCATGTGCTCTTTCCCTTCAGTCCTTGTGCAAGGCTCCTGCAGCACTGACCCATCCTCCTTGTATGCCCCCCCATCTTTGCTTGTCCCTCAGAGAGGAGCCCATTGCAGGTTTCACATCTCTTTTAGCACAAGGAAATTAGAAAGGACTGGTTAAACTCTTGTCAAAGTACTTCCTGTTTGAAAGGCCTTGGAGGGATGCCAAATTCACTGCTCCCTGGCTGACATCCCCTGCAATGGCGACTCTGAAAATGAACTCCAGAGAAGAGGAGATCTGGGTGGTCCTTCCAGAGAGACTTTAAATTCGGTCTTCTGCTCCGGAGCAAATAAACACCTGTCAGATGCTTAAACTTGTAGATCACACGGTGTGGAGCACAGGATATGGTATCTTAGGAGTGAGCCCTCCACATGTGTGTGACCCCACAGTATATGGTGTCTTAGGACTGAGCCTTCCACATGTGTGTGTGACCCCCACAGTATATGGTGTCTTAGGACTGAGCCCTCCACATATGTGTGACCCCACAGTATATGGTGCCTTAGGAGCAAGCCTTCCACATGTGTGTGACCCCACAGTATATGGTGTCTTAGGACTGAGCCCTCCACATGTGTGTGACCCCACAGTATATGGTGTCTTAGAACTGAGCTCTCCACATGTGTGTGTGACCCCATAGTATGTGGTGCCTTAGGGCCCAGTCACTGGTGCTTACTCGGCTGCATCAGGGCACGACCACAAGCGTTGGAAACCACAGAGAGCATGTCGTCTTTTTACTTCCGCAAGTGTGCAACTACCAGGAGCTGCGAACCTATTCTGCAAGGAAACTGTGATTCAGGCTGCCTGTATGTCGAGCCCTGATATTTCAAATGACAGACAGCAATAATCAGAGGCAATCCTATGAGCACATGAAGCCACACAGTCTCAAGACAAGGCTCTAATTAACTTATACTGTTCACATCTGTTACCTCATCTGGGAAGTAGAGACTGGCTGTGCTGCTGTTAGTACTAATTCCGTCACTGCAGAGTCGGGTAATGTCTGGATAATACTCCACATAATCAATGCGTTTGAAACTCCAAATATCACAGGGTATGTGTTTGGTGCATACATCACAGATGGAGATGGTTTGCAGCCCTAAGGTTTCTGATATCATTCATGTGTGTTTTCAGAATCAAGATGAACCCCTCTCTAAGAGCAAAGTACCAGTCCTGAGGTTGCCAACATCTTCTGGCACATACAGTGCTCCTGGGCCTAGAACTTAGATGGGGCAGTGTTTCAGATACACAGAGGTGAACACAGCAGCTGGCTCCATCGAAATAAGGAAATCCTTTCTCCCTTCCTCCTGCTCCTGGCTTGGGTCATCACTAAATGAAAACCAAACAGAAACCACTAGTGCCCCTTTGTTATTGCAGGTTGGGAGCTGGGATGATCCAGCTCAGGACTGGAAATTTAATATCACTCTGCTTCCCAGACACAGACACTATTAAAGTTTTGTTTTGTTCTCTCTGGGAGTTAAAAGAACTGCCTGGATGTTTTGTGTCCGGATGATTCTCCTTGTCTCTTGTGACAGGCCCTGAAACTGCTCTCTCCTCATAAGAACTCAGTGACTTAGACTAAATGCAGAGTTTGCAAAAATGTTGGAGAACCATAGATGTGAAGGAAGTTCTTAAGATTTTGATGTTTAGAATTAGAATCAGAAGCATCACTGTGGACAACTGCCTCAGTGAAGACACTTGTGTGAGCACTACTTACCTAAAGGAGGAAGACCTGGGACAGCCCCTGCACATACAAGCAGACACAGAGGCAACGGAAGCAGCTCAGAGCAATCAGGTACTCAGTTTGCAAAGAGAAAGGTTTCCATCCTAGGCTCAAATCTCTTCCTCCACACTCCAACCACACACATTGCTCAACATTGTCCATGGACTGAGTAACCAAGAGGTAACTGTCAGGGACATTGCTCTGCTCTGGCAGGGTTATTGAGGCCAAGGGGTTATAAAAGGTAGTTTTATCAGTGAGATGAAGATCCTTAATGGTGGCTTGAATGAGAATGGCTCCCATAGGCTCATATATTTAAATCCTTGGTCCCTAGTTGGGGGAATTGCTTGGGAAGGAATGGGAGGTGTGGCCTTATTAGAGGAGGTGTGTTTTGAGGGGTGGGCTTTGAGGTTTCAAAAGCCCATGTTGTTTTCAGTTCTTTCTGTCTCTCTCTCTCTCTCTCTCTCTCTCTCTCTCTCTCTCTCTCTCTCTCTGTGTGTGTGTGTGTGTGTGTGTGTGTGTGTGTGCATGCTTTGTGGTTGTTGTTTCAAGATGTTAGCTGTCAGCTACTGCTCCAGCACCATGTCTGCCTGCCATGCTTAGCATGACAGTCATAGACTCACCCTCTGGAGCTATATGCCTTCAATAAACTGTTTAACCCTCTGAAGCCATAAGCTTTCAATAGACCATTCCTTCTATGACTTGATTTAACCATGGTGCCTCTTCACAGCAATGTAAAAGTAACTAAGACAGTTTTCCATGGAAATAGAATAGGGAAATTTTTCACAGTAATTTCTTCATACAACTGGGGAGGCTGAGTTCTGGGGCCTATAGTGAGCAAGTTAGGAAACCAGTGATGTTAATGGTTGATAAATGAAGATCAGCAAGCTTATGATGAAGGACAACCAAATACTGAGTCTGAAGACAGGAAAAAAAAAAAACCCACATCTCAATTTGGGACACCAGACTGAATTTTGTTACTCAGGGAAGTCAGCCTTTCTGCACTATCCCCTTTTCAATTGATTGCCCACCCACACTGGGAAAGGCATCTCATTTTCCCATCTTAGCTTTTCATCTAAAATACTCTTACAGAAGCAACCAGGACATTTGACTAAAACATGTCATACCATGACCCAGTTGAACTGACACATAAAATTAGCTATGGCAGGATCCAAAATCCCCAGAGGAGCATTCCATTATGAAAAGTGCCACTTATGAATGAGGCTGTTGTGGAGGTGAGACCAGCAGTTTAACTAAGCACAGAGCTATTGTGAGAACAGATCTATCCTGGGACAGGGAGATGGCCATGTGTGTGATGGGCCAGTAGCGCTATCTGATGCATAGCCCTGGCCCGTCCGCCCACCAGGAGAAAGAAGAGAAATGCAGCACTCTATACCACACTGCAGACCACAAGGTTTACTCACAATTGCTTCAGGCTGACCTGGGGCAGGATGGGCCTCTCTGAAGGAAAACAAACCAAGGAGGACTCTCCCAGCAACTGAGGAGGAAGTGTGGCCAGCGAGGGTTCTCGCATGTTTATCTCAGAGCTGACAGAGCCTGGGCTGAACTGGACAGAGCGTCTGATTTAGAGAGCATTTTTATTCTATTACCTATTTTATAATGGCGACTCTGCTCTCCGAGCCAGAAAAATAAACATCAGCTCCGCAAGAGCCTTTGGTCTGAAAGAAGAGCATAAATATTTGCGACCTTCCTATTCCGAGTGGTGGGGACCGCTGCCTGAATAGGGATTCCCTGCAGAGCTGTTCTGTGCGGTGAGGCTTCAAGAGTTGGCCTTTGTGTGTCAGGAAGATGGGAAGGTCTGTGTGGAATATAAACACTGTTCTTCTATAGGTTGGAAATGTGAAAGGCCTGAGGTTTATACTGCAGCCTCCTGATATGGAGGTATGTGTTTTCTGCTCTGTGTGTGCAGTGGCAAGGATCTCTGTGTTGACAGGGTCAGGGCAAAGCAGACCAGAATGTATCCATCCAAACAGCCTTAGAATTTCTACCCTTCTTCTTGAGACACGGAGGAGCTACAGTCCGATGAGGCGCTAGGAAGCAGCCTGTTTACCTTCTGCTGTTCACTTCTCCTTGTTTTTAAAGAACGAGTTCTTCCATTTGACCAGACGCCAGATCCAAATAGAGCCTGTCTGGGGCTCTCCTGGATCCTGCTAACGGAACAAGACATTGTTCTCAAGGAATTAGGAGCCTTATTCTAAACATGTGGTACCAACTTCAGCATGTCCCTCCCTCAGTGTGCATCTGGACACCTCTCTGTGTGTTCTGCCCAAAGCAATTTCCTACTGAGAAGGGGAACACGGGAGCCTCACGTGGTCACCCTTGCTGTTCCCCTGAACAAAGCCTGGGGTTTGAAGTAGCGGCTTTCCATCTGCATGTGTCTCGGAACAGACCAGGCACAGGCAGAGGCACCGTGCCCTTTACTTCCTGCACTCCTATAAAATAGTTTGTCTTCCAGGATCAGATGGGATGTCAGAATGTTTGCAGCCCTGTTGGACAACACATCAGACTCCATATCCCTTCTTTCTGGGACCAAGGGGTTCCACCATACTTCCCTAACAGTGAGGCTCAAATCTGTCCTAAGGGAAATCTGCCCTCAAGGCAGTGAAAGAAGTAATTAGAAGCATGTAGAACCCATTTTGCTGACTAGTGACCACATGCTTAAGCCAGCCATGGAACATGGAATGATGTAACCATGTTCTGTTGCTAGTGTCCCTCCGATGCTTGTTTCTTATTTCATGCAAGAATCAAGAATTAACATTCCTAACAAATAAGTGGTTGCTGGATCAACACACCATTGGGAAGAAGTGGAAGGCACTGGATTGCTTGAGGTTTATGAAGCCAAGGATTGAAAAATGTGGTATTTTCTACAGCTCTTATTAAAGCAGGATCTGGCTGAGCCAAATTCAACACCTACACACACACACATACACACACATACATACACACACACACACATACACACACACCTACACACACATACACACACATACACACACACACCTACACACACACACATACACACACACACACACATACACACACACACACACACACACACACACACACACACCTCTGTTAAATTATGGCTAAAGAAAAGATGTAACATAAGATTTACATCCTGTCACATTTGAGAGCTCAGAAAAATATGCTCACATATTAAACAATGTCTAAAGTATTTTTCATCTGTC
Organism: Micromys minutus; assembly: GCF_963924665.1. Classification (NCBI taxonomy): domain Eukaryota; kingdom Metazoa; phylum Chordata; class Mammalia; order Rodentia; family Muridae; genus Micromys; species Micromys minutus. The sequence continues at coordinate 28,907,475 of NC_137972.1, read as the reverse complement.
CCATGGAACAGTCACTCCCCTCAGCACCCCATAGCTCCTGCTGCCCCCTCTTTTCTGTCTTTGGTTTAAAGGATGCTAGGTATGCCACAGGTCTGAGAGCACATAGTATTTGCTCTTTAGAGTAAGTTTAGGTCACCTGGTGTAATGTCCTCCAGTTTCACCCATGCCATGCAAATCCCCCTTTTCTGTACAAGAGGAAACAGAGATTCACATGCACTTGGGGGGCTCCCTTATTGCCACACTCCCACTCCCTTCATCACCTTCAAACTGGAAGCAAACATGGTTGCATTTTCTTGGATGGCTCACTAGGGGACTTACACTAGCCCAATGGTTATTAAAGTGGGATTGTACTACAAACTATTGAAAATGAAAGCATAGCGAAGTAGCTATGTTCTTACCAATGTCAGAAGGTCAAGATGGTTTAAAGGAAAAGGTTGGGGGTGGGTCAGCTGGTGGCCAGATTTGAGGCTCTGAATGATCCAGGTTCATGCTTTCAGTCCCCCTGTCCCGCTGGATGAGGAGAGTGGTCATTCAGGTAGTATGGAGTCACAGGGCCTGAGAGGAACATGTTGGCATCTGGACGTGCCTCTAAGACAAGTCCCCATGTTCTTCTAGCAGCTAAAGCCACAGAGTGGAAATCTGCAAAAGAAATGTGTGGTCCCTCCAGAGTCCCTGATAGGGTTGCCTGCAAGTAGAGAGGGTTGGAAGTAGAGGATGGGGGATGGGGAATGGGTGCAGGGAGGGAGATGGGGGCAAGTGAGGGATGGTGAAGGAGAGGATAATTTCAAGTAAGGGTGTGGCTGAAGACAGGGAGTGGCGGGAAGTAGAAGGATATAGATCAGGAATAGCTGTAGATGGAGTGGCCCTGGGGTGCTCAAGCAAGTATCTTCTTATTCATGCATATGTCCTTGCAGCCTGCTTTTCTGATTCGAGGAGCCCTTGGTTTTTACATGCTGAGGGGGTGAAACCCTCCTGACACACCTGTGATCATTGAAACTTGTCACCGATCTGTCCGTGAGGTGTAGCATTACAAAGGGCTGAACACACACAGCAAGCCAAGGGAGGAAAGGTCATACACCTCTAACATCTCTGGCCTTCCAGTGATCTCTCCAGCCACCCTCAGATGGCCAGGAATTGAAATTTTCAAAGCAGGCTGTCTGTCAATGGTCCAGCCTAGATTGGCCCTGATCTGGCTCATCCCTGTCAGTCTCTCTCAAGGAGGGGAGCCTGCTCCAAAGACTCCATTGTTCACCTTGGGCTAAAGTTCCCAAGAAGTAGGTGAGGACTAAGAACTTGGGGCACAGAGGCAGAAGTCCTCTCTTAAATGTGACACTTCTCAAAAGGGGAAGCTAGCCTTAGGGTCCACTGGGAATCAACCCAGAAGTGATCTGGAAGGTAGATCTGTCAGTCAAATGCAAGTCTCTCTCCACTGACAAAGCTGGCCCACCCCACTTCCTTTAACCAAATCTACAATTTTAATGGAGCTAAAATTGCACCACCTAAAAATGTCCATCACCAACATTTAGGTTGTTCCTTTAAAATATCTTTTTATAGAGCGATGAGTCCGGTTAAAAGTACATTTCATAAAGTATCTAAGGGGAAGTTTAAATATCTTTCCAATTCTTAGCAAAGTGCTATGTGAACAACAAGACATGTAATGGCCTATTGCCTGTATCTAGGAACGTGTTGCCCGTGGCCTTATGCAGTCAGTCAGCATTTCTGAGGAAACCTGATCCTCCATGTGGTCAGTCTCATCTTCTTCCCACACTGGAATTTTATTAGGCAAAGTTGCAGAGTCTTTTTCTACAGTTGTTTTCTTGATAAACACCCCATGTACAGCATGTGGATTTTCCATAGTTTCCTTGCACCAGGGTTTGCTCCTGAGAAAACAATGCCATAGGGGGAGCCCGAAAAAAATGAAGCTAGAAATAATTGGGGAGTGAATCAGGAGTTGGTGTGACTCTTACTCCTTGAATTCCAGGAAAGTGGGGATGTGGCACAGCCCTGTGTGGAACAGGCGCCTGGCAACCCGCCCAGCACACAATGGGCCTGTGATAGCATCATTGGCTCCCTTGGAGAGAGGACAATGGAAGCCAACAGTCATGCAGGCCCCAAGCTCAGAGCCATCACAGTCAACAGGACAGGCGCAGGCACCGGCTCCCTCACCCGGAACAAGGATTCAAAATAGGACCTGGCCAGAAGGCCCGAAAAGCAAGCCCTGGTTTTGTCAGAAGGCTTGCCAAATGAGCACCAAAACAACTGGGCTGTCCTCTGCAGAACAGATCTTGGGCCCCTGGAGAATGCCACAGCTGGGAGCAGCAAGGAACTCTGGGAAGAACTTGAGGCCCAGAGTCTGGAGGCTGGGGCTTTGTCTCTGCGTCTGCTTCTTCTGCTTCTTGCTCAGTGCATCATGGGACAGGGGATGAGCAGGGGCACTATATCTACTTCTTGCACCTAACCATTCAGAAGGCTCCAGGCAGAGGTGGGGATATGAGGAGTGTGAGTACTTTGATGATAACAGTGGACAGGTAAGGCATTGCATGAGGGAACCCATAGGCCCCAACAAGCTGGGCTTCCTGATGCTAAGCCCTCCTTGTGAGGTCAGGCAAACTCAGCCATGATGTGTAACATGTGGCTTGTGCTCTCCTGGACCACATAGTCTTCAAGGCAGGGCCGTGCTCATCCATACCATGTTTCCCATTGCACACATTTGCACAGAGCCCCAGTGTTGTTCCATGGTGAGCCTGGAGTATGCAAAGCTGAATCTGAGCATTGATAGGCCCAGAAGATGGGACTGAGGACCAAGATGGAGCTACCAGGAGAGGCCTATAAGGTCAGCACTATGGGGCTAGCAGGGTATGGGATACAGAATGATCAGGTCCTCCAAAATTCTCATAAACTGATGTTTACCACTTGGCTTTGCCCCATATTTTTATGGATCTAACAAGCTTAAGGAAAGCATATTGGAAGACTGGCTTATTGCTAGGACTAGAATGCTAGGTAATTAGAGGCTTACCTGTAACAGGCTATGAGAACAAGAATGGGGTACATCTCTTTCATTGTTCTTTTCTGAAGAACCCCCAATAGCTCCAGGCATCACGTTAGCTCGATGAGTGTTGTTGATTGAACCAATGGGTACTGTGTTTCACTTAGTGCTTGAGATTTTGGACCCAGGAACAGGGACACTGGTGCTGCCAGCTAGGTCCAGGCCACTCCAGGTTGGTCTGTTACATGACAGGTAACATCTTTCCACCACCTCATATCAGTTTCCCCATATTAGGTTTTCACAGATAATCAATGTAGTATCCCTGTCTCAGCTCCAAATGGCATAGGTATGTTGCCACAAGAGGTCTGTGAACTTGGGCCTGCAGGGCATTGAACTGGACAGACTCATAATACTGAAGATGACCCTCTGTTTTATTCCAAAGGATACTGGGGCTCAGAACTGTTAGGCACTTTAGCTGTTTCTAAGCCAGACCAGCCTCTTTTTTTTTTTTTTTTTTTTTTTTTTTTCAGAATAAACTGAGTTTAGAACATGTGTAGTCAGTGTCACAGGCTCTCTGTGATGGTAAACAACAGTTCTATACAATTGAGCCATAGTTTAATACAACTAATTGGATGGGGGTCCTGCATGCTTCAGTCTGGCAGTCATTAAATAGGCATAAAGGGCATGATACCTATTTTCCATATGTATGATCTGAGGTTCAGAAACACGATAAATTGAAAATCTTATAACTGGTTGCAAATGTTTATATATGAGTTGATTCTATGTTGTTGACCAATGAGTCTATGTTTATGCCTTTAAAAAAATCCTGTAACTCTGTGGTACATCTTCATTTGGGATGGTAACACCTCCAACGAATGTTGTAGTTGTTATTGTTTGGGGATTGTTTTAACTATATGAGTCTTTGCTATTTCCAAATGAAACTTAAGATTTTGTTTTTAATTTCTGTGAAGAAATGCACTGAAATTTGATAGGGACTACATTGAATCTGTAGATTTCTTTTGTTAGGACAGCCATTTTCACAAAATTAATCCTATGGACCCGTGAGCATGCGTGGTCTTTCCACCTTCTGATAGCCCCAATTATTCTAGTGTCTCATATTTTTTATTGTACTTTTTTGGTACAATACTTCTTTTTTGCTTCTATTGTTTTATTTTTACTTCTTTGGCTTTATTTATTCCCAGACAGACAGACAGTAGGTTAATGTGAATAGTTTAACTTTCTTGATGTCTTTCTAAGTGCTCACCGTCTGTATATAGGAAGGCTACTGATTTTTAACGTCATAATTCTTCACTGTATAAATGTGTTAGTTTGGGCACAGCATCAAAATTGTCCAACAGGACAGCATATCAGCACACCCATTGCCTTGGCCTATGGCAGTTCATTAAAAAGGCTAGAATCTACTGACTGGTATTTGACTTTTTCCATGAAATTGAATAGTTCCCATGAGCTGAGGAAATCACCTTTACTCTCCATACCTGTCACTTTCCACATAACATATGTGGTCTCTACAAGTCTCAGTATTCTGCCCATTTATCAGGTCATAGGAGACAAATGCCCTCTTCCAGGCAGGAGCAGGCCGAGCTCGTGCTGTCTTCACTGGGCCCGCCTTGGCTTATTCTCAACGGAGAGTCTCTGCCTTTCATTGCTGAAGCCGTTCTCCTTTCGCTTCAGTATGGACAGTCTTTTCCAGGTCACTGACAGCTTCTTTTCTAATTCAAACAGCCTTATGCTAAGTCCACCTATTAAATTTTTCATTTTAGATATAACTTTTAGCCCTAGAAAATCTATTTGTCTTTAGGCTCTAGCTCTAGACATTCCCAGTTTCGTGTCCCCTGGTAAGTCTCCCCACTGTACAGTCCTTCCTCCCACCTTCTCACCAAAATCTCTTCACGAATTTGCATTGTCCTCTTTAAAGTCCTTCCTTGTTAATTAAAATACATTCTCACTCTTGATGTTGATGTGTTTTAAGCAGTATTATATCTTGTTGCTTCTTTGCTAGCCTAGGCATTGTGATATGTTAGATGACTGAAAATAGATCTCATCTATTTTCCTTCCAAAAATACATATTTTGGTTGTGACAGATGGTCGGTTTATTGTAGAATGAACACCAGTATGCCAATAACTGCTTTTAAGTTCTCCTGGAATGTCTTAAAACATGCAGCCCTTACCAAAGGTCTGAAAATATTCATGCCTGAGAATTGCCTACCTAAGGTCTTGTTCAGTAAGCCTCCCTATTCTTGGTGTTTGGAATCATCCCAGAGCAATTCCAACCTCTGCAATCTCCCTTCAGCCCATAGTTTCCTATGAGCTACCAGACCTCTCAGGCCTCCCTTATGTAGGCAGAGGTTCATATTCAGCCACACTCTAAGGGATTTCCAAATATAGCATTCCACAAATTCTATATACTCCCATGGCTTTAGTACCAAACTGCTCCATCATATGGTTCAAATCCTTCCTTCCACCTTAGTTTAGACTCCCCATGCAGAAACCAGCTAGAACATAAATCTTAGCCCCTCCTCCCTTCTGTTCAAACCACAGCCACCTATTTATTATTCCATCCTCAGCCTTAAAGCTGTTATTAGAGCTGCTCTCTCCCTCAACCCCTTGAGCCTCATCAGCTGCCATGTAGAAGCATCATGACCACATGTCTGTGACGGTCATGGGGACAAGATGGAAACACATGCCCACAGGTATACCTCTGGTGCTTAAGCTGTCAAGCAGGCAGATAGAACCTCTGTCAAAGATCTTCACATTCCTTGCATTATTTACTGGGCTACGACTCAATGATAGCCAGCACAGAAGTTGGAGATTCACCCAACGACAAGTCCTCAAGACAGCATTGCACAGCGGGTGAGAATATACATCGGCACATAGAAACGCCTGTGTCGTTTTAATACAGGAACAAGGCATGGAGTGCTCACAGTTCAGTTCACTTAGATTTGCTCCTGGCTTGTTGCCTCTTTGAGGCTTTTTTTTTCCTTTAGGAAGAAGAAGAAAATGTTATTCTACTATCTCTCAGGACAATACAATCCCTCATCAGTCCCAGGCCCTGTTGGTTACCTTGGCAAGTTTCTAATATTTCCTTTGGCATCTCCAGGACTCAATTGGGAACACACAAATGGAGATCAGTGCTTGGATCAATGAATAACTCAGTGGAGGCATGGGAGAATTAAGATGGAAGTGGTCCATGTAGGATAAACGAAGAGACCGGAGCTAAGCAAATGAGATTCTGTTCTGTATAGTTTTAATTACTGAGCAAGTAAATGAATTTTTTCTCTAATCTGTGTTTATCATTTCCATATTGCATTAAATATAGCATTATATTCTTTAGCCTATTATCCACTTCTGACTTCATAAAGACTTCATACTTTATGACAGATTCTAATAGAATTGTACCTAGCAAAGAGAACACTACATTTAGCTTTAACTTCGTTGGCATGTGAAGTGAAACAAATTTTTTTTTAAATTTCATCTGGTCTTAAATTGGTGGAATGTCTTGGTATTTTTTTCCATTCGTTTACTCCTGGAGAAGTTCTTCTCCCTAAACACTGAGTATTAAATATCATTTGTGACTTTAGTTATTTTCTCTTGTCCGTGTTTGTTTTATTTTGATGGGAAATACAAAAGAGTCTAAATCACTTCACTATGCGTTGTTACAAATGGCTCCCACCTCATTTAACCATATGTCATAGACAGTTTGTCTTGGTTATTTTACATATTGAATTTGGACCTGGAGAAAGACAATGTTCTGGATTGCTTGTTGGCTCTCCTGGCCTGTAATTTTTTTTAAAAAGTTAAGAAAGTAATTATTTTAACAAATTAACATCTCAAAATTCTAATACCAGTTCTATTTGCCCAAATAACAAGATTTTTATATCTCTTTTAGTGTGGCTTTCTTAGCTTTAACAAACTGTATACCACTGCATCTAATTTAGTTATCTTAAGCAAATATGTTAGAGATTAAAATTTTTAAAGGCTAAAGATTCTTAATATAACGTTATTTTGTTTTTATTTATTTATGTGTTTTGGCTGCATGCATGTCTCTAGCGCATGCTTGGTGACTTCAGAGGCCAGGAGAAGGCATGGGACCCCCTGGGACAGCAATTACAGACGGTTAAGAACTTCCCACCGTAGGTGCTGGGAACTGAACTCTGTTTTCTGCAGAGCATCAAGTGCCCTTAACTGCCGAGCCATCTTTCCAGCCTCTCATGTAACAGTTGTGTATGAATTTACGGACCAAGAACTAACAAAGCACACAGAATCCCCTCCCCATGGGCACACCATTCTAGCAGGAGTCCATGGTAAGCTGGAGCTGATACAAATCATTTCACAGAAATGAATCAATAAATGGACTGCTATGTTTAAACATAGACATCCTTGTAATTAATTATCATGCGAACGCTTGTAGTAATACAAAACTGTACCCATCAGGACCCCATCCCAACTGTTAAAGACTTATTACTTGTTAAAAACATATTAGAACATTGATATACGTCAAACAATAAGATATATATATATGTGTATATTTGATTTACATATAAGTAATTTATGTGAGGTGTGTGTGTGTGTGTGTGTGTGTGTGTGTGTGTGTGTGTGTGTCTGTGTCTGTGTATTAAAGAGAAGATTAAGACAGAGATGTGGGGAAGAAGTGCTAAGAGATAAAGGTCGGTGAAGTTTGGGATAAATGACCAAGGAAGAACTCTCTAACCTGGTCCATCACATTTGAGACTGAAGGAGTTGGTGGCAGAAGCATACTTATGCCTGGGAGCTGAATACTGTGGGCAGGTCTGTCAAAAGCACTTTGGAAGGGACAAAGCAAATGAGCTACTGGCCTACCAGGAAATACACTCTTGAGGGTGAGAGATCAGGGGTGTAAAAAGAAGTAAGGGAGTTGTCTAATCTTCCTGAGGATAAGAAGCTTGTTGAGTGGACACGGAAGTGGGGACTGGAGACAATTTGATTTTTCTCTTTAAGAGAAGAGAATTATCTGTAGGGATGGGGGTTCTAAAAATATATTCCAGCTGTGAGTTGAGCTGGGGGGACTGGATAGATAGCAGTTACTAAGAATGATGTGATGTAACTGAAGGACATACAGTTCAGAGATCTTCAGAACAGAGTGCCACCCAGAGCCCAGAACCTCCAGGTAGACCTGCCTCAGAGGTCACTGGAGAGATCACTTCAGCCCAACAGACCCAGCCTTAGATTTTCAGCAGAATAATTACAGGCTCCTTAATAGTCACTGAGAGGGAGGATAGGGAGGAAGTTCAACAATTCAGAGCCTGAGAGGATATCAGGACTCATCATGAGTTTCTAGATGCTACAGCAGAAGCATGGGGTTGGTGGGGGTTGGCAGGAGGGGGGACTTGGCAGGGGTTTGGCAGGGTTTGGCGTTTGCTGGGCTCGCTTCAAAGTTTCCAGGTGGATGACAACAACAACATTGAGTCCCACACCCCACACTTGCCTGCACCCCCATGCTCCCCTTCATCACAGCTCTGCTGTATGAACATGTAGGTTTAAGGAGGACCCCTCCAGAGGCAGCAAAGCAGTTAGTCACCCAAGGAAATCTGTGGTTGGTCTGCAGGTTAGTGATGGAACTCTGAGAATGCTCATTTCAATATTAAGAATCAAATTTCAAAATAAATAGGACATAGGCATATCCACAAGGAAACGCCTTGAAAAACTAGACAAATAGAAAAGCATAGCAACTGGGGGTTGGGAAGGTGTCAGTCCTTGCTTCTCCTTACCCTGCATGCTCAGCTAACCCATAGCCCCAGGTTTGCCAGAGTGAGTTTCTGGTATCTGCTTCTGTTGAACTATTAGCTTGATGCTTTGATCTGAGTTTCCATTGTAGGTACCCTTGCTCTTTGGATGACATTTCTCGTTTTTTCAGGCTCCCCAAGAGACTCCCTGATGTCCTCTAATGACAGAGGCTGACTACCATGGCATCTGCTCCCAAGACTCTGGAATTGTTCCTTGCTTTCTAGCTGTGGTTCATCCTTAGAGATGTGGGGTTGCTCAAGATGCCCTGTAATTTAAGTTGCAAAATAGCAATGAATCCAGTGCTCTGCTTTGGCCTCGTTCAAATTATTTTTCTATAGATTTTTTTTCCTTCCCAGTATTTTTTGTCTTCCAGAAGTCTCCCTCATTTAACTTCTGACCATTTGATTTGATTTTCCAGAAACTGGAAATTTCACCTTCAAAAAGCTAGCAAGGACAAACGCTACTGCGAAGGCCACTTTGACTGGGACAATCATTAGACTTCTCCGTATTGCTATTGGGAGATTTTAAATTAAAGTATAATAGTGACTATGTGGTGACCAGCTCCAGCTCAAAGAAGAGCCTCTGCAGAATGTGAGCTGCATAACTTCAGTATGTTTTAGTGCGTTGACTCCCAGGGTCCTCCCCACTACTCCACTTTACTTGCCTTTGGAAGCCTGCACCTCTCTGCTGTCTTACCCAATAAATAAAGGTGCCTCATCTCTCAGCCTTTGTTCCTGATCACATCCCCTACAATACCTACCACTGGGCCAGCAGGAACCACAGCCATGCCCAACGCAGTTGTGTAATAAAAGATGTGTAAAATAGAGCCCCTGTGAGAATCCATACTCCCTCAGCCATGAAACATGGTTGTTTTTTCTATTTTCTTCTGTATAGACTATTTCTGAAGCATGACCACTGAGGTACTCACTCAAAGATCTTATTTCCAAGAGAAAGAATTCTAAGTATCCCAAAGTGAAAAGATCTGGTTGTATTTTCTGAATTTGCATAATGGTCCATATCCAGAACCTGGTAGGGTTGATTACCAAAAGAATCTACCAAGGGAGAAAGTGGCATTTAGATTTATTTTTGCAAAGTTCAGCTCAGCACGAATCTATATTAAATAGTCGGTCTCAAATTATTCCATTTCTCTGGAAACTTATTTTTTTAAGCCACCATCATAATCACTCCTCCTAAATCAAACCATTGACTATTCAATCAAGTGAATTTAGATGCTACAGTGACATAAAGCATTCTGAACAAACACGGGAGCCCAGGACAGAGTGAGCTACAGGAAATCAAGAATAATTGGTTCCAAAGTGTGCTTGTCTCACAAATGTTTTTCCTTCTTCCATCAGTTGAACAATTTCTCCTTGACATGACTTGATTGAACTCATGAAGAATTTCCTCCAAGGAAGAAATGCATTTGGGAAGCATGAACACGGAGAGGTCACATCTTTTAGAGTTATCTGCCACCAAAAGAATGGCTCCCATTTATTTTTCAAGGTGGAAAAGCTTTCTTTCTTTTTTCCTGTTCATGAAATTTAAAATGCCCAGAGTAATTTAGCTCAGACTGACCAAACAAAAAAGTCACGTCTAAGCATCAATAGAACCTGGAACACTTGGGTCTGCAAGGAGAATTATTTGACACTTTCTTTTGGTAGGTGGGCTGTCAGATGATGGATTCTGTCTCAAAACACAAGCTATGCTTTTCTACAGAAGTTTCTAACCACAGAACTTGAAGTAGAAAAGGCACATTTTTCTTAGAGAATTGTGAGCAAGCATGCTTTTTAAAAAAAAAAATAGTCTCAAATCCTTTTGGATTGATTTAAGCTAAAGAGAAATTTAGGCAACCAATAGCTTAGATTATAGGTATATTTTTAAAGAGCTGTAGTTGGTCTTTTGAAGCTAGGATAAATGTGATATTGCAGATGACCAGCACTGTACAATTTTAAAGGAAATTCCAAGAACTGACCCTATTTTAAACACCCCACAGAGACCAAGGACCAAGGAGGGATGGAAGAACCAGGCTGATTTTATGTCTTCATGGAGAGCCATGGTTCATCTGGTGAAGGACATAGAGTAATACTTCATGCAGAGCCTTGAAGGGGTTGTCCAAAGAGAGGGCCCCCTTGGTCTAGGTGCCTGATTTCTACCTGAGACATCTCAAGAGACCTATCCATAAGTCAGAGACATGGGTGAGCCTACTCGTACAGCTTCAAGAAGCTGGAAGTTCTATCTGGGGAGTGAGACTAGCCCACAAAGAAGACTCTCCTTGATGTCAGCATGTTTTTGGTTCCAGGAGCCCCAAGAAAACTAAATGACATGGGCACTCAAATCCCTCTCTTAATAGGGTATGCATTACTATTGCACTCTACCATTGAGAGAGCATTGGCAAAATGAAGTCTGCACATATTTAGTATCATGACTAGTTAAATAAAAATCCTGATTCCCACTTGGTTGAACCTGAGGGTACAGGACTTGTAGACAGGACAGCCTAACTGTTTATATTTCAAAGTAAATACCCACAGTTTTTCTTTAATTAATTTTTATACTCTGGAGTGGGTGCTTTAAATATGAAATTTTGTGTTAGCACAGAGGGTTTTCAAGCTTGGCATGCTATTCCACACATTTAATTATAGCACTCAGAAGCTGAGGCAGAAGGATTGTGAATTTGAAGCCCTGTCAGAAAAGAAAGAATGAATGAAAGGAACAAAATGAAAAGGAAGGAAAAAGATAAACGGGGTTGGGGAGGGAAGGAGAGAGGGAATTCAGGAAACATCTGTCTGGTCGCAGTGTTACTGTGGTCAGGCATAGTAATGCTTACATGTTTTTAAAACTTTGCATAACACTGTTGTATCCCCAAAATTTGGATCCTTGTTTTATTGGAATTGACAATACCTGTGATTACTCATCTCAGCCAATATTAATGTGTGTTCAATAATATGACTTAGTTTTTGAAGACTTAATATAGCTTTTAGTAATATCAGATCTTTTCTCAGGGCTTCTGACTTCTCTTATGTAAATGCTAGTTCCCTCATTTTGTAATATAATATATTAAGAAGATTACCTAAAGCCAAATAAGTCAGAACATTAATATTTGTTTCAAAGCCCAGATCCTTGAAAGAGGCAGCTGTAAAAATATTGGGTGTATGATACAGTATATTAAAATACTTTTTACTTCAGAGGAAAAGATATTAGAACCATTCTTCTAATGTCCTTCTATATAAAATATAACAGTGACTATGAAGCAGTAACTTACAGAACATCTATTCTGTCAGACAGGATGCTGAGCATTTCAAATGCCGCATCTTACTTGATTCTCAGTAAAGAGCTAAGATGTAAGTACTTTTATTAGACTGACTGAAGAGATGAGGAGGCTAACACTCAAAGATCCTGAGTGATTCAACTGGAATTACAGAGCTGATAACAGAGGGTAGTTATGACCATGACCCTTCCTGCCTCAGTTGCAAGCTTACTCCACTATGACACACATGCATGGGACCCTGCCCAGATATGTGAAGAATCTTTACTGTTAGAACAGTAGGAGACACCACTATTCTTAAATGAATCAATACCACAAGCAATAGCTTTCTAAATAACATGTTCTGAAAATGAAAAACATACATTTCTATTGGAAAACAGCAAGCAAGATATATTTTTTACTGTTAGAGGCAGAAGTTGTGTAACACGCAGTAAGACAAGGCTACTGTGTGTTGTTTCCTCGTCGCTGTGACAAGTATGTGGCAGAAACAACCAACAAGAAGAATGCATTTTGGCCTTTGGGTTCAGGGATCTAGTCCATTATGCAGGAAAGGGAGGCAGCCCCTTCTATCTTGTACCTTAGGAAACAGCTCCCAAGGTCCCACTGTCTCCAAAGCAGTTCTGACAACTAAGGACTAATGGTTCAAATTTATCAACCGGTCAAGCCCATTTCAGACTCTTGCCAGCACATTCCACCTCTGGCTGTGTCAGAATGTGAAATGCAATTGGTATAGCTTCAAGACTTTGCCATGTTTTAACAGCCCCAAGCTGTTCAGAAGTCCAAGGTCTTTACTAAGATTCAAAGGAAATTCTTAACTAAAGTTAAGCCCCTATAAAATAAAAATATCTCATTATATGCTTCCAATAAATGACACAGAATAAACATTCCCTTCCCAAAAGGAAGAGGGGGAGATCAAGGAAAGACTGGGCTAAAGTAAGATCCAGACACAGTAGGACAAAAATCCCTCTAGTACCATGTCTGGCATCTGGGTCTCATGACAGCATCATTTGATCTCCAACAGGCTTGGGATCCACACTCCTGGTCTTGCTATTTGTCCCACGTGTGGCCTCTCTCTTGGGCTGACTTGACTCCTATAGCTTTTGTCAGCAGATAGAATCTATCATCAGCATCCTAGTGCCTCCATGGTAACGCAGGCAGATCCAACCGTGTCATACATTGGTCCTTCAGGGTTTACAACTCTGCTACACATTACCTGGCTTTCCCAGGCCCTCCCCTTTTTGTTCTAAATTCTTAGCAAAACCCCCATCACTCTGGCACTTTTAGAGATTGAACTATTACTTAGTAATAAAAATGCACATTCTCAGCAAGACACAATTATTATTGGCCTAAATGTCACTAACAGTATAGTCTTAAGCTATACAGTTATACATAATAAATTTGTGGTCACAGAGCAGGAAAGTGATTATCAGAATTGGTGTCAGGGGTGGATAAGACAGGAAAGCACATTAGATTAATGTTTTCAATCTAAAATGTTCCCCATAGGCTCACATATTTGAACAGTTGGTTGGCAGAGGTGCAAATTTGAGCAGTAATGGGACTTTGGTACATGTAGCCTGTCTCTCTCAACCTCCTTATTTGTCAGGAGTGGAGAGGCTGCCACCCCATATCTCTACTTCTGTGAACGGAGCTGCACTGGCTGAGGGCCTTACATTACATTTCCCAATCCTGGAGACAGATGGAGCCCTTCTTCCCTCAAGTTGTTTCTGTCACAACCAGAAAAGAAACCGATACCCAGACTTGGTAGTAAGAGTGATATCTTTGTCATGCACCTGACCATGTGGTCATTAGGTCTTTGGAACCAGCTGACAAGAGAAATGTGGACAAGTTAAGTGCTGCAGGCTTGAGTTAGAAGGTAGCTGAAGCTCAGAGGAGCAAGATTCTGATAGAAATGAGAAAATAAAGACTGTGCTTGAAGAGGGTTCAGCAAGGAACAAGACTTCTCCTGGGCAATGGACTATTTGATTGGCATAAAGCAAAACTTTCTCTTAACCATCTCTCTAAAATAAAATGGCATTATAAAAGAGAGATTGGAAAGATTATAAGAGACACAATACCTAGGAAGACGACAGAGAAACAATGCCTTCTGGAAACAGCTGAATAGACAAGATCACAACAAGGGCAGCATCCATAGGTATATTAATATGGGAAGGGCACATTTTCACGGGGTACCATCCAGAGAGTATTGTAGGCAACCAGTGGTATCTGGGAGAAAGAGAGTTAGTCTGTCCTAGGGATGAGCCAGCCCCCTTATTGATTATGCAACAAAGAATAATAAGCCCTGAAACCATATCACACAAACAACAATGATGGACTCAGCAGGCTATATTTGTGTATACACATATACACACATGCATATACACACACATACATACATGCATGCATATACACACAAACAACAATGATGGACTCAGCAGGTTATATTTGTGTATACACATATACACACATGCATATACACACACATACATACATGCATGCATATACACACATGTACACACACACACACACACACACACACACACACACACATCAATAGAAAATGAGTAGGGGACCGTGAAGGAGCTGGAGAGAAGTTTTCCAAGAGGGGCTGGAGGAAATCAGGGGGAAAGTGATGTCATTTTATTTAGATTAAAAGCACATTTTAAAATAAATAAATAAACAAATAAATAAAATTATAATAAAAATATTAACAGAGATGAAGACAAACGCCTTGAAGAAACATACACCAAGCAATAGAAAGTAATTATAGTAATATTAATTGAAATACAACTAGAAGGTAAGATGTCAAGTTCTGCTGGCAGCCTGAGATGGAGACATTTGTGGAGAGCCTTAGCATATTTATGAAGCTCTCGTTTCCCTGCAGAACACGCCCCCCCCATCTTGCTAAACATGTTCTTTATAAAAAAAAAAGAAAATGAAAAAAAGAACACTTTGCAGTTTTGCACCCTACCCCATGCTTCCTTCGGTGGGCAGTAACCCACCCTCAAGGTAAAGTTCTTACTGCCCTGCAGAGTCTGGTTTCTCTTCAGGTTTCTTTCTTCAACAAACTTAGCCCCTTTGTTTATAACTGGAAACACTCTCACTCCTTCCTTGACAAACTGCACTTGGGGGCCATGTTTCAACTTTAGCACTTACTGTGACTATTGCTAACAGCAGGGTCCTAGCTGACTAACATTAACTGCCAAGCTGTCAACTTTACAGGGCTTACAGTCACTAGGATGGGGAAAGTTCACGATGGAGCAACTGTATCAGCTCTATCTATGGGAGTGTCTATAAGAGGTTTTACTAACTGGTAATTGACATGAGGAGTGGGGCTAGCTTACCTTGGGCTGTTCCCTAGACAGGTGATCTAGCTGAATGTAAGCCAGCCAGCAGCATCATGGCATGCTTACTGCCTTAAGCCCCTGCTGTGACGTCTCTCCATGTTGGGGTGTGGCCTGCAAGTTCAACCCCTTTCCTCCTGAGTTGGTTTTGCTCCAATGTCCTTTATCACAGTGACAGGAAGGAAACTAGACAGACCAGAGTGACAGTGGCCATGGCTTGAGTGATCTGCTTTCTTGAATTTTCTGTAGTCAGATAAGTTGGCCCTTGCTTTTATTCTCAACACCAGTTTTCAGAACACGAGAACATAGCCAGAGTTTATGACAGAGGTGTGGGTGCTGCTGGGACGTAGAACCCACAGTTCAAACACAGTTTAAACCTTGGACTTACTGGCTTTGTATTTACCTTATTTAGTGTTTTCTCTTCATGTTTTTATCCATTGCCTCTTTCTTCTTTATTTTCTGTTTCTTGTCAAAGTGACTGCCTTTTCTTTGTTTGCCTTCAATGAATTTGGACTTTGTATTTTTAATTACCCCCAAATATACTTAGTTTATAATATAAAGTTGATCACTACTTTATCTTCATCCTAAACAATACAAATATAATCAAAGGGGCTGCTTCTGGTTGTATTCCTTCTAGCTACCAGATCAGAATCTGTGTTAGTAAGCTTCCTGACACTGTAATGAACTACCCAAGGCAATTAACTGACAGAGAAAGAACGTCTATTTTAGATTATGGTTTTGGACCTTTTAATCTATGCTCAAACAGTCTATTTGCGTTGGAAGCAAAAAGGAAGAGCCTTCATTACAGTCTCCTTCAACAGCATGCCCTGTGTGACTTACAGACCTTCCAGCCGGTGCCATCTCCTAAAAGGTCCACAGCACAACCCCTCAGGGGAGCAGGCTTTAAACATGGAGGCCCTGGATAGCATCTTGCATCAATCTGTACCCTCATAGTCACACCTCCTTTATGCACATCTTCTAATAAGTGAAGTTTCTCATCGTGGTGCTGCTATTGTATACCAATACCAATAACTGCTACAGACCCCGTTCCTTCTGGTGACAGGGCATCATCCAGTGACTCTGACAATTCTTTGGGCATTGGCTTATTAATTATAAGTTATTACTGTCTTCTATACACACTATTGTCTTCATAAGGAGTTTAGTTCTTCCTCCAACAGTCTCCAGTTTTCTTTGACATGGTATGTTTCGATTTTTATTCATTTTGCTTAGGTCCTGAAGGGTAGCTATTCCCTTAATCCTTAAGATCATTATTTCTTTAGATAGTTCTGTCTCCCTTTCATTCTTCATACTGCAGAGAATCGATCCCCTTTCCCTCATGCCTCTTATGTGTCCCTTTCATTCCTTTCTTTTTTTTTAATTCACAGCATCCTAATGCCTAAGCCTCCAGCCCCGATCAATCGATACCTCATCCTGCCACTGAATTCTTCTGTCCGAGGACCATGCTTTCCATCTAAGGACGTCTGCATTGCCTTTGTTCGAATGGCGTTCTCTAACTAACACTGTACCTTTGTCTCCCTGATGCTACACAGAGCTCTGGTGCCTGTGGTCTATGCAGACCAGCTCAGTCTCAGTTGTGGGAGTATCCATGCTGCCTGCTGCTCCCACAGCTCTGCTGCTGTTCCCCATTCTCTCAGGTGGGGGTCTGTTATTCTGATCACCAGCCCAGGTTGTTTTAGCACAGCCCTCTCTTTACCCCAGGCCTGTGAGAGTTCCCCCACGGTGGTAATTTCACACTTGATTCTTGTATATGAATTTAATGGTCTTGAACAGGTATTCAATTCCTCCACTTGGGGTTCCTACCGCAGCTGCCTGGAATACAGACTGCATACCAGTATGTGTACAACCTGGTGTCTCAATCATTCATGGCCAACACTTTTTGTCTTCCTTTCATCAGATAGCAAATGGTTTTCTTACAAAGTGATTTTTACTGGATTCTTGAGCTTTTACTTCCTATTTATAGGAAGGGAGAGTTGGTGAAATGTCTGAGTGGGATTCAGAGACAACAGTTCTAACTCTTCTTACTGTATGGGGTCCATCATTTCTTTTACTCCACCCACAGGAGAGGCACCAGACTCCCCACGATGTTTTTAAATCAATACTTGGAAATTTCATGGCTTCCTTTTTTGCCTAAGGCTAATGAAATATTAGAAGTCCCCTTTTATTTAATTCAATGTGTTTTGATATTTACCCTTCTCGACTCCTCTCAGTTCTAGCCCCTCCATAACCATCCTGCTTTAGTCTGTTTTTTCTACCCATCAAGTTTAACCTGTGCTGCTTGTATATTCATGAATGTGCAGCTTCCCATCAGAGTATGGTCAACTTGCAAGGGGCAACACTCTAATCTAACTCTTTCCTTCCCGGCAGTTATCAGTTGCTAACAGCTCTTTGGCTAGAGGTGCAATTTCAGTTCCTCCCCTATTTAGGGGCAGTCTGTGTTAATCAACATCTGCTGCAAAGAAAAGTGTCTGTAATGGGTGTTGAGTAATGTATTGATCTATGGCTATAATGATAAGTCATTTGGCATCAGTTTAATCAGTTTAATTCAACAGATTAACAGTAGTAGGTTGTCCCTCAGGGCCTATGATCTGTCTACTCATAGGTTCTTGGTCTAACAATGGTGCAAGTTATGACTTTCACCTTATGGCGTGGGGCTTAAATCCAATCAGGAAGTGGTCTGTTACTATCATAACATGAATGCCAGCATTGCACCAGTGGGCATGTTGTGTCAGCCCAGTCATTGTTGTAGCTCTCAGGATTCACAATCAGATAAAACTGAGGACTATTTTTCTTCTTCTGGTAGCATACATAGAACCTTCTAGCATTAAAACTAGCAATAGAGATGAAGCTTCTAGGTCAGTACCAGCTTGTTATCTCCATGTTCTGTGACTCAAGAACATTCTGTCTTCCACAGTCGGGTCTTATCATCAGGTCCTGGAGAGTAACCAGTGGCATTGGCAATCGCCTGCACTGTCTGGCGCGCTCTCTGACTTCATTATTCAGCAACTCCAAAAGACGTAAGCCATTCCTGGAACTCATGTGTTAGCCTGTGGTATCTAATAGGAACACTGCTGTCCCATTATGAAATAACTCTATTTTAACTCTTTCTATAAAAGGTATATTTTGGAAGCTTCTATAGCAGTTAGTAGATTTTTCATAAAACATGTTTGAAAGGTCTTTAGTGTCATTTCTTCCTCCCTATATTTCCCCTTTATCTTGAACTCCTGTCTCTCGCCTATTTAGCCCCTCTTGGGCCATTTATCCTCTTTAAGCCTCTATGCCAGGATGCTATATCTTCTCTCCCTTGAAAGACCCCCCTGGACCCTTACCTGCATGTGCTCCATCACCTCTTCCATTCTCCAGGCTGTGAAGATGCAGCTCAGCTGGGTAGAGCTCGGTCCTCAAAAGCACAGCCCTCGCTGGGGAGAAGACCCTCATCTCCCCAACTCCTTTGGGCTCCTCTCCACCCCACTAAATGCATTTTCTTCCAAAATCCACTTTCAGAACTTTCCTGCATGGATTGTGGTTTCTTGGGCATGGATAAGAAAAGAAGACTTGGGCATTTGTCCGGCATCCACCATTCTTGTTCCTGGTCAGATCACTCACAATTCTACCTACGTCATCTTATTCTTTGTATCACTGAAATAAGCAACTTAGGAAAGGAAGGTGGGAGGGTTTGGGGAGGGGGATAAATATGTTGTATGAAATTCTCAAAGAATAAAAAAAAGCTTTTTTAAAGGAGATTTTATTTTGGCTCGTAGTGCAAGAGTACAGTCAATCAGGACTGTGAAGGCATGAGGGTGGGGTGGGGTCGGGGGCTGGCCACACCAGAGATAGACAAACACTATGCTCAGTCTGTTCTCTCCTTTTTATGCAGGGCATGGATGGTACAGCCTACATTCTCAGTCTTCCCACCTCAGCTGTTCGAAACAGCTCACAGATACCCCCCAGAGGTTATTTTTCCCTGGGTTCTTTTTCCCTATATTCTGTCAAGTTGACTAAAACAATTATCTATCACATCAATCCCTATAAGGGCCCTTTGAGGTAGGTCTGTGGACCCATTTTGCAGGAAGGAAATTGATGTCTACAGACAGTAAAGACTTATCCTGTAAGGTACTATTTGGATTGAGCTGGCACTCAGCTAGCCCCAAGTATTCTCTTCCTGTTTGCCCCTGTGTTCAAATTGCCTGTCTATTGCAATATCTGCTTCAACCCAAATAAACCCACTCAATGAAAACACAACTCAGTAATTAAAAAAACAAGCTGCATGTCTATTCCCCTCCTAGGAGATCCCTTATCACTTGCTGTTAAATGTCCTCCTCTTCCTGTTCCTTCCTTTCCTTCTCCTCCCCTGACTCCTCCTATTCCGTTTTGTCCCCTGACTCCTCCTCTTTCATTTCCTCTCCTTTTTCCCACCTCCTCTCCCTGTCTAATCATGTATTAACTTAACATAAATTTACACCTGTTCCTAAGCACAGCATCTGGAGCTCATAGGACGTTGTTAGTGTCTCAGAGCAGAATGTGGGATGAAACGCTACTGCCACTCAGGAAATGGATGTAGCTCAGGACATGGGTGAATACTCCGTCCTGTAGGGCAGATGTGACCCCTGCCTGCAGCAGCAGCAGCAACAGCAGAAGGCTGGCTAGATGTTCTAGTTATAGATATTGCCTAGATCCACTGAATCTAAACCTTCAATTTAACAACCCCCATTTATTTAACATTACAGTGCAGTTGAAGGAACACCAGCCCAGAAATAATCTGAAGCCTGTATGTTAGAAGCTGAGGGCAGGTGTTGGGAGAATTGGCATGATACGGGTCTGGGAGGGGGATTCAGGATGCTCACAGGATTGTCACTTGTCAGGATTCTCACTTGGACATGAAAGATTTCTCCCCTGAGGAACCCACATGAAAACAATGAATTGGCTTCATTCTATTCTCTGGCTGTAGATGTTTGCCTGCTCTCCAAACTCAGCATTCCTCAAATCACTGGCTCTGAAAAAATCAGCCTGCTCTTGAGTCTGCCCACCACCCACTGGAGATATGGATAGATGGACAGATAGTGGGACGGATGGACAAATAAACATATGGCAGAAAGCAACAGGACCCAGGACCTGTGGCTGGGGGGGGGGGTGGTTAGGAGCATGAGAAACAGGAGATGTGGAGAGGAAGCCAGCCCCAAGTGTGTAGTGTCACCTTGTTAAATGAGAATACTTACATCAAAGTCCCAGTTCTGGCCTCTAGGAGAAACCAAGAGAAATAAGTCACCACCAGAATTAAGTTGGACTGTTAACAAGTGCCACCATCTAGGGACTCTAAGAACGGAAATGTGTTTTCTCGTGGTTCTTCAGACTGGGAGTTTAAGTTCGAGGGTTAAAGATCAGCTTCTGATGAGGCTGCTCTCTTGGGTTTGAAGATGGTTTCCTCTTTCTCCAGTGTCTTCACATGGTTGTCTATCTGCATGTGTATTCCTTAGGAGAACAGCGACTGTGCTGGATTAGGACACCCTAACCAACTTTAATTTACCTTCCTAAATGCCCAATCACCAAGCGCAACTATAGATTTGAGGGGCACAGTTCACCCACAGGAGACTTTCACTTTCCACAGGGGGGGGGGGGGCAGAAAGCTGCTTTCCTGGGCACACTGTGTTCTTCAGGGCTTTCAGCTTTGCCTTTTACCCAGTTTGTCTTTCCAGCATCTTGTGAATAGGGCTCTGGGTGGGAAGGGAACTGCATAAGAGAGAAAATCATATGCGTGTATAAATGTTCTCTTCTTGGTTAAAACCAGCAATTTCCTCTGAGACTATGCTGGTTTGTCTCATCTTCTGTGCTGAGATGTGTTTGCTCAGTGGCTCAGGACAAACTCTAACCCCGTGTCCTTTCCACTAACTATACACCAGTGTGCTTGTTTTGACCATGTGGGCAGTCCCCCCAGCCTAATGCCCATCAGTTAATGCTTTGAAGACACAGTTTAAAAGCTCAATGTCTGGAAGGCCCCTGGGGCTCCTGTTACTACTTGAAGAATCATTAGAACATAGTATTCTCAACTTTGCTTATAAGGGACTGAGAGAGCCCACAATTTTGAAAAGCTAATACGTTTTGAAATATAATCCCTAGCTAACCGATACCATAAACAGAATTTCATGAGTAATTTCCAGTGTTGAACTTTCTAATCGATGACAGAAATGCTTTAATTGAGGTGTTTGTTTTGGGGCCTTCATTCTGCTTATAGTCATTGTTGGAATGCTTCTAACCAAGAAGGAGCTTTCAGAGATTAAGCCTTTCCAGGGCAGAGCCCATTCCCAGGAGCAGTTATCCAACTCAAAGGGAACTCCATGTGTGCTTTATTGTTGATGTTACTTGTTTGGTTTGGGTATTCTTTTATCTTATTGGATTTTGTTTGTCTGTTTGGATTTCCTGAGTTTCTGGGGTTTTTATGGTTTTTTTTTTTTTCTTTTTGAGAGAGAGAGAGAGAGAGAGAGAGAGAGAGAGAGAGAGAGAGAGAGAGAGAGAGAGAGGCGAGGGAATGAAGAGGAAAAAGGATAGGAAGAAAGGTAGGAAGGGGAAAGAATATGATGAAAATATATTTGGTGGGGGGAACCTTCACACTGGCACTGGCCAGTGAAGGTGAAAAGTTACTTTGCCTCAGGACATGGGAGCTAGTGGGAAGCAGTTCCTGCCTTATTGGGGTGTTCGCCGGTGATAAGAGCACACATTCTCAGCCATCTGAAGATTCCATCTCTAAAAGAACTTCCAGATTTGATTTGTTGTGCACAGGAAAAGAGAGCTGTAATCTGCCTGTGTCATACCTTATAAGCCTTAAATATAATCTGTGTACAGTGTTTCTAGTTAGAGACTTAGCTTCTGTACTGGGCCTAGGAACCAGCACGAACCAGAATAGTCTCTCCCTCGTGGAAATGTCACGTCATCAAACTAAGTTAGAAACAGATCTTTCCAAAGCAGGATATATATACAGTCTCAAAAGATGTGCCCTCCTTCCACCACAAAGTGTCATGAAGAATGTCCTAATCCCCCTGGATAGGAACTCTGAAGTAACCCACTTTTTCATTTGGTCTTTATCTATTTCTTCAGCTCTTGTTGCTTCCACTGTATTACAATTGCTCCCATCAAGAACACCCTGCTCTTCCCAGCCTATCAAGGGTTCTGCAAGTGGGATATGGTTCAACTCATGAATCGATAGCACAAGACAATTAATTGTCAGTAGATCTTTGAATTTCGTTTTTCTGACACAAGTTACAAAAAGAAAGAGATGGCTCAGTGTTGAAGAGCACTGACTGCGCTTCCAGAGGTCCTGAGTTCAAATCCCCACAACCACATGGTGGCTCACAAACATCTATAATGGAATCTGGTGCCTCCTTCTGGTGTGTCAAGACTCTGGGGAGCTTTTTCTCCTTAGTCAAGAAGAACTAGGGCCTGGACCTCTGACTCAGAACTGAATGTTCCAGGTACACTGAAAACTTTCATGGCTTGAATATGAAATGCCCCCACACCTAAACTCACATGTTGTATGCTTAATTAACAGCTGGAGGCACTGTTAGGAGACATTGTAGAAACTTGGAAGGAAAGGAAGAGTTGGAGCTAAAGGGTGCAGGTCACAGGAGACTGGCCTTTGAGGTTGTATCTAGTCCCTGGTTTCCCCCTCTCTGTGTTTGCTATCAAGTATAGCATCTACTCAGTGTGAGCCCGCTCCCACTTGTATGTTAGCTGTGAGTACCCTGCTCTGGAGAATATCCATTCACATCACTATAGACCAAGAAGCAAAGAGACCGAGGACTGTAACTGAAATCTCTGAGATTAGGGACCCAAAGAATTCCTCTAAAGTTCTTTCTCTGATTTTAGCTGTAGTTTGTGAACATAACTAAAACAGAGGCCAGTGGCCTTAGATTTGCATTCTTTTCCTTCTAGCCACCCCACAGGTTAGAAGTTAGGGGGTGCACCTGGAAAGAAAAGTTTCAGAGAAATGGCTTTCTGATCCCCTTCACAGATGTTTGGAGACATGAAACATAGCCCAGATGCCCAGTCAAGATCAGGTACCAAAAAGGGCAATGTGCTCCTGAATGACAAATGACCTACTTCATGCCATAGTCTACCCATGGTCATGTGACAGGGAGGCTTCTTATCCTCAGCTTACCCCTCTTTATAAAACACGTGTGTAAGCCCAAGAGGAAAAGAGGCTGTCTTTCAAAAACAAAACAAAAGCCAACTACTGTCCTTCAGAACTCAGGGAAATTATTTGTAGGACACCCTCTCAGTGGTTACTTCTGCATGTCTCAGCCCCTGAGAGTTTAAGGACACATCTGGGGACAAATAAGCCACTGAGTTCTCAGGGAACAAGCACAGTGACTTCATTAAACTTTCATTAGGGACAGGATTTGTGCAGCAATTTGTATCAATGACAGCTGCCAGAGAGGGAAGCAAATGCCCTTTAGGCCAGTGTTTCTGAATCTGACCTTCATGTAAAGGTCCTTACACCCACCCAGACAAGTTGGCCGGACATCAAGTATAGGGAGGGTGTGCTTGCATCTGGACTCCTGGGAATGTCTACGAGGTGGAGTCCCATGGCAGTGTTGGAACTCCTGCTGCTGAGGGGGATGTGAAAGGGAGGGGTGTGCCATTGTAAGAGAATCTAATGTTTATGGGATCCAAGCATAAACGTGGCCTCCTTTGTCCCCTGGAGCTGATAAAGTGTGGGACTGTCTGGTTTGGTTGTGTGGACATTGTTTCCACCAAGCCACACCTTGTTGCTCCTCAGCTTACTACACCCCGTGTGACATGCCTCTTGGCTTCTAGATGGATGCAAGGAGGTAATAAACCAATGCCATGCCTTTTGTTTAGGTTTTAATAAGGCCATTATTGGGAGACTTAAAGGCCAGGTGGTTGTGTAAGATTTTTCCTCCTAAGTGAGGGGGGGGTCTACTAACATTCCTGACCTTAGAAATGAGAGGAAAACATTACCACAGAGGAAAGGAAGATGTCCCCTTACTCCAGGAAGCCTGACAGATAAGCAGCCTCTGGACACGGACTCACTCTGCCTTCTGGTTCCAGTGTGAAGTAGGGACTTCTGGCTGGGAGCCCCAAGACAGCTCACCTTTTAGGCAAAAACAGAAGCTAAAGCAAAAGGTTCCCTGAGCATCTACAACTAAGATGCCAGTCCACCCCACTCCACTTTGCTTCCTGCTTGCCTTCCCTGTGTCTTCCTGTACTCCAGCCAAGCTGTGATTCAGTGAACATGGGCTCCTTTCAGCCTTTCACTAGAGAAAGCAGCACTCATTTGTGGATCTAATACTAGAAGGAGGATTCATATCCTAACTATACGAAGAGCACTACCCTTTGCAGGATCATGCAACATGCCCAGATCTTAATGTGGTTTCTGGGAATCAGAACCAGGGTCCTCATGATTGCATGTCAGGTACTTTACTGACAGAGCCATCACCCCAGCCCTTAGTTAACCTTTTTAGGAACCTACTAAACTACTTTCTCCTACATCCCTGCCAATGATGGCATGTTTAGCCTTTTCATTTAGCCAATAATAAACATGAGGTGGTATTCCTTTATAGTTTTTAACTTGCATTTCCCTAAGATGCTAAGTATCTTTTCACATGCTTATTTGCTTCCTTAATCTTTGTGTGATGAGCATATGTTCATGTCTTTTACAAATTGCCATTCTTCTGATATTAGATCCAGAGATGTTTCATCCCTAAGATGACTAGTATTTTTTTATTTCCTTTAATACTGCCTTTTAATGGTAAATGTCTTAATTTGAATGAGTTTTAATTTTTTTGTTTTGCTTTTCCTTCATAGATTAACTAGTAGGAAGCCTTTTATCAGGCCACTATAACTTTCTGTTTTCTGCAAGAAGCCACTAAGTTATGGGCACTCCTGACCGAAGATGAACCAGCAAAGGCATAAACCTCCCTGTATTAAAACAAGGGTACAGAAGGCCAGCAGCACCTCTAAGCTGCCTGTACTGAACTAAGAAGATACCTGGTGCCTTTACTTCAAGGAGGTGATAGGTTCCAGCTGAGGAACTGAGGAACTGGATCAGTCCTTCACCATCACTTAGCAGTTTGATGTCCTTGAGAATGTATAAGGAACATGGAGTAGCAGAGCTTAGGGTGTCATAGTGGAAAGAAGAATAAGATGAAGGATAGATTGGAGATGTGAAGAGTGCAGCCCTGTCCTGACCCTGTTCTTTATTCCTGATGGAAACAGATGACCTCACATACCTGGAGCATCTCTGTGTCAGCCAGTGTCCCTTTGCCAGCAGAGGCCATGATAGTTCCAAAGAGAACACAAGAGGGCAGGAGCAACTTCCCTAATTCTTCACTCCCAAAAGCACAAGCACAGGGAGTTGTAGACCCTAGCAAGGTTCTTCTCTGAGTACTCTTCCCCCTATGACTTAGGTCTATGCAATGATTTTTTAAAATTTTTCCTTCTAAAACGTAACGTTAAAAGAAAGATACAGAGGTGACAAGCAGGCAGGAATATAGATGATAAATTGAATACAGACCAGAGAGCCACAGAGCCCAGGTCCAAGATGGTACCCAGGTCAGCTCTGGCTAACCACATGCCTACTAGACAAACCAGTAGGCACTTCTAGGCCTTGATTTCCTCATCCCTGAGATTAGATTATGAAAATATCCTGGATGCTATGATGAAGCTTAGATATTTGGGAATAAAATACCTGTGTGGTAATTTGTACCAGGCTTTATGAATCTACCCCCTGGCAATTGTTTCCATTGATGACCTTTACCACTAACTTTCAGAAATTGACATCAAGAAAAGATGGCAGTGACTAAATCCTGTGATCTCCTCCCCTTAAGCATGAAGATGATCTCAGAATTGACTATAAAGTCCTCTAAACACAGATCACTTCTGGCAGAATATTTCCACTCACAAAATCACCGATTAATTATACTAACCAAGCTTCATTCTGAGCCAGAAAAGCAATTGCTCAGATTTCCCTTAAAGAGGTAGACCAGATGGCTTGTTTTCTCTGATACTGGAAATGTGTGCTATTACACAGAAGGGAAGACCAGGTAAGAAGACAAAAAAGGCATAGGGTCCCTGGAGCCAGGTATTGTATCTTTCCCTATATAGGCCTGTGGTGTCATTCTACAAGTATCTTTTCACTGTGGCACTGAAAATGGAGAATACCACAGCCCTAGAGTACCATGTCAGCAGTAGCGCACCATGACAAATAGTAAAAGGGAGCTGGAGCTAGCCTTATATCTGTCCAGCAGCAGCAAAGTACCACTGCACCCTCTAAGGAACATACCAGAATTCTTGCCCCATTCATGGAAGACTGACATCTCTCTGTCTCTTCTCCATCATCTACTGCTGCCAATCAATTGTCCCTCTGTTTTTATAGCTGCTGTCCAAAGGCTTCTGCTTACTGCCTCTAGTATAGTGCTAAACTGTGCATATATGTATCACACCTTTAAAATCCAGGAACAAGAGAGGGCTGAGTTTGGTCAACATAGTGACCTGAGGAATAACTTAACCAGGGCTCTTGCAGAAGGTCACTGCACTAAAAACTTGAAGGCATAGATCGGACCTGTAGTTTATTCATTTACAGTAAAACCATATAAAAAAGAAGCCCTTGCTAACCTTTAATGGTCACCACATTCATATTTATGGGTTGGAGGTGACTTTGATGAAGCAAGCAAGAAATTATTCAGGTCATGGAAGATCAGGTTGGAAGGCCAGAGAACCAGGCCACAAATAGAATTGGATGGAGTTTGTACAAAATTGTATCCTTAGTTATGTTAATTTTAATGTCATAAGTAATTATGATAGAGTTATTTGTATCAGCCATGTATGATTTTATAATATCCTTTCTGTCTGTGAAAGATCCTGATCCAATTCCCATTCTGGTTGTGCCTATAGAGTTATGGGGTGTAGATTGGCCACAGAGATGTTTCAAGACATCTGATTTACAATACTATTGATCTGTGGTATTGAGGTAACTGGCTAGTAAGGTTTCCGTGCAACAAATAGTCCATTACATACATTTGGAAGAAAAGGCACACAACCAGATGGGTGATGGAGGAGGTAGTTTGGAAAAAGTGTCCAGATCTTGTTAAAAATATTTTACAGACATGGGAATCTTAACTTCAGCTCCTCCTTCAAGAACACACACACACACACACACACACACACATACACACTCACACATACACACACACACTCACACACACACACACACACACAAACACACACACACACACTCACACTCCCAGGAGATAGGATGTCAAGAATATGCAGCATGCATGTGGACTTCAGAAGAGAGTAATAAAGGCAGTATGCAGGAGCATTTAATAAATAAAAGCATAAGCAGTTAAGAAATAAAAGGCATACCAAGGGTAGTTTGACACACAGAATGTTTAGTTTATGAATTTGGCCTCAGTCTTAGCAATAATAGAAAGTGGCAAGCTCATCTCTGGGTCCTGACATACAACTTTAATACATCCCATTATTCTATGTGTAGCTCTGATTTTAAATAAAAAGAAGCTCAACACCATTATTCAGTGGCTAATATTATCACAGTGGGTCACTCCATTTCCTTCCTGTAGTAGTAAGAATCTATGCTTTTATGGTGTGGACTCTGGAAGCCCCAGTGAGCTAATCCTAGGCCACATTCGATGCTAGCTAATAGCAACCTTAGTGAAACTCATGACTCAGCTTCCTGAGCACCTGGTATCCAGTCTGATTCTTCCAGGGGGTGCCCTGAAGGAAACGGTTCATGAGGCCATCCTGCCTCTCTCACCTGAGAACAGATACCTAAGTCTACGAATCATATTTGTCCTGGGCATGCAGGGAACAGCTCTTCACTGGCGTAGCTGGTCTTATGTTCCCATCCTGACCATAATTGTTAGACTGACTTTCTATGGTGGCTATAGAAAGCTAGTTTTATTCTGCAACTGAAGAAAAAAAAAAGTGATCTTTTCCAGCTTGTACCAGATCAATACTTGCTAAGAACTCTAGCAGAAGCCAAGTAAAATGACACAAGTAAACTCTCTTTACCCAAAGCCCCAATCTAGCAAACCCAAGAGACAAAACAAAATAGTGCAGGAGATATTGTGGAAGCAGAGCTTGAAGTGTCAGGCCAAATTCTCAAAGACCTGGAGGCTGGTTTCCAAAGAATATAAGTTCTGTTATGAATAGCTAAAGGCATTTCTGTGTGACTGGGAGTTTTATCTCATGCTCTTTGAGTAAGATTGATATCCGACAGATTAGTCTTATAGCACGGAATGGGCTGGTTGATACAGATGTGTCTGTTCTGGACATGGCAGGACAAGAGAGATTGTGTATAATGCACTGGAAATGTTCACTTATGAAATGAAACTTCTTTGGTTAAAAATATATGATGCTATATAGTTCAAAATTATCTGAAAGGGAAAACCCAGAAATAAGATGTCAACAACTTCATTTTCGTAGCCTATATTGATGACTGTGAAAAACTTTTGGCATCAATAAAACTTGAGTGATTGCCTTTTCCAATTGTCCAAAATGAGAAGCAGACCCAAAGAGGCATGTTTCTGCCAAAGGAGATTTCTCTTAATTATCCCTGAACCTCATTTGCTGCAGGGTTTAGCAAACAGCCAACTCCTCTCCTTTCTCAAACATGACCCTATGCACATGCTCACTTGCATGTGGTCATACACCTGCACACATGTACCCAAATTCGCATCCATGAAGGTGACTTGGAAACATGACTAGTAAACTAAGTAAAAATATGGGCAACAAAACAGGACAGATGACAAGCCTTGGCCAAGGTCTGTATCACATGGGATCATGTTTGCTAAGAGGTCCTCAGCCTCTGTGTTTGGATAAATGAGGGTTTGGTTTACTCAAAGTGACCAGCTTTTTAAAACCACACAGAATTCTTATTTTTTTGCAATAAAACCTCAAGACTCTAAAGGCTCAGAGAAGTAAAAAGCCATGTCCCTCAGGACTAAACCAGAGAGGGAAAGAAGCCTCAGCCAAGAGCATTGTTTCCAGCTTACATAGGATCACCTCCCTGTCTGCATACTGGTTGTGATTTGTAAAGGAGGTTAAGGGTCTGGGTTAACCACCAAGATTAGAAGTTTGAGTCCAGGAGAGAGCTGCCTGGAATTGCATCTGAATGGGCCTGAAGGGACCATGTGCATTCTTTATGGACCACAGCAAAGCGGCTGTCTCCTTGGTGACTAAACCCAAGAACCCAGAGATAAACTTCCGAAGGGCAATATTTTTTAAGGGCACGAGGTGAAAAAAACAAATGGTTCTTTATCTCCCAAGGGTCATGGAGATTATTAGATTACCATTTCAAGGCAGAAGCATTCTGATTTGATCCAGTGCTTGGAATCAAGAGGAGAAGGCTGAACCAAAAGCAAATTTGTTGAGTTCAGAGACAGGGAAGGATTTCTCTTCTTGAAACTTTACTGTTTTCTTGGTCTGTTGATTCACTACATCTGCAAACCCTAATACTTTTCTCGTATGACTACTGATTTTCATTTTACCTTTCTAAGTCTCTTTGTTGACTCTTGGTCAAGCACATTTTCATGAAGCCCATCTTGGCCAGGTCACTGTAGAGACAATTGAATACTTTGACCCTGGCCACCTACTCACGTCTTTCCCCTTGTCCTGCTACAGTGTTTAGCAGCCATGGAACCTAGACAAAGTTCCTCCACTTTGTAAACTCACCTATCCGAGTTCAATGACAGCTAAGATTGAAGTTATTAT
The DNA here is from genome assembly GCF_963924665.1 of Micromys minutus. Lineage (NCBI taxonomy): Eukaryota > Metazoa > Chordata > Mammalia > Rodentia > Muridae > Micromys > Micromys minutus. The sequence goes on along the minus strand of NC_137972.1, from coordinate 28,877,342 downwards.
CCAAGTAGACGATGCCTCAGCCACCACAAGAGTCTTCTTCACCTCCCTGTGTAGACTGTGCCTTAAGGGGCTCATTTCAGCAAATGTCACCTACCCCATGGGCACCAACAGCATCCCAGACCTGTTATAAGTCTATCAAGGCTACTTGAAAGCACTCTTTCCTAATAAGCAGGCATTTGGAATGGCCTGTTGGACATTTGTTTAAAACATGAGCAAATTTTAAAGACAGCTATTGTATTCTCTCATTCACTTTCCTTCCTTGGTTTCCTGTGCATACAGTTGGCATTTGTGCACCGAAAGTGAACCACAATGCAGGATGTGTATGATGTCATCTCAGGAGGACCTCATGCCGGGGAATTTCAAGTCACATGAGATGCCTCTGAGAGCCATGACCTAAGCCACTGCCCAGCCTGCTAGCCAGTCCACCTCCCTCCATGTCCTAGTGAACACAGGTGTATATCTAGATGAGATGGGGGAGGGGATACCAAAGGTAGAGCAAGACAGGCAGCCACAGGGCTCTGTCAGCTTTTCAAATACCAGCATAAGTTGTTCTGGATTTTCTGAGATGACTTTTATATTCCTTGTCTAGACTTTGTAATATAATAAATACAATATTTGAGATGATTTTTTAAATAAAATCATACCTGGAATGAGGGAAAATACTAATATGTATAAAGAAACATATTGTGGGGATGAGTGTTGCTAGGTGGCATAGTACTTGTCTAGTATGTGTAATCAGCTGGGTTCCACTCCTAGTACACACACACACATAGGCACACTCACAGGCACACTTGCACCATTATCACACACACAAGTGCATCTATATGCACAGAGAGAGAAATATTCAGTTTACAAATTTGAATTGTGGGGCAGGATAGGGACTTATTTATCTTTTCATACATTTTACACTTCCTTTTAAAACAAGTTCTTCATCTCCCTTCCTGCCACCTACCCAGGATCCCTTTGGTTCATTTCCCTCTCCTTCCTCCCAGAAATTCCTTCTTCTCAGTCTATACCGTACAGACCTGTAACACTGACATCTACCAGTCCTGGAAAGAGAAGAGAGAAGCCAGAGCTTGAGAACTACAATGCTGAGGAAACAGCACCCAGAGGCAGCCTGGGCTAACCCACCCAGGCAGTTGGATGGGTGGAGTGTTTCCAGGAGAGCACATACATTATGTGATTTGGGAAGAAAGGGCAGGACTTCTGCTAGATGCCAGGTGTGCAGATGGCATCAGGAGCCTTATATTTCTTTATCCAGCTGATTCCCAGCCTTCCAGAAGTTCTCCACTACAATGGAGGCAGCAGTAGGTTTTAAATGTGGAGTGCAAATGCCCAAACCCCAGGAGCACATGCTCTTCCAAAGGAAGACAAGAGGTGTTGCTGAGAGCTTTTCTTGCATCTAAAGACAAAAGAACCAATACAGAGGAGACAGGATGGGGCACACAGACCCCAGAAGCCAGATTCAGTGTTTGATGATGATGACCAAAGAGCAAGTCCTTCTAGAGAGGACTAGGTGAGGCCCAGAGAATCCAGCTGCACAGTGATGATCTCAGGGTTTAACTGTGACACAGAAGAAAGAGCCATGGCCACTTGAATAAGGGGCAAGAAGTGAGTCCAAAAAGAGCTGAACCCAGGAAGTTTGAAGGTAAGGAGATTCCCCCACTGGATATTATTTTTTCTTAAGTCATAGACACCCATACAAGTACCAAAGATTCCTTCACCAGAGTTGAAGCATAAAAGCCAAAATGTTGACATTACCAAAGGAGTCTATTGGTAGTGGGGTGGGAGAGACAATAGAAACAAGGTGATTTTACACCACAGGAGAAAAGACAGAGGAAAGATGTAGGGATTCTGACACAGAGACCACTCCAGTGGGGGCATCTGAAGAGAGGTTTCAGCTAAGTATAGCAGCATGGGTGCCTGAGATTAGAATGAGAAAGACAGAAACAGTCCTGGCAAAGGAAACTACTGACAAAAGCAAAATGAATGCATGACAGTGTATGTGAGGCAGGATGCAGGCCTGGAGAAAAGATAAGAAAGTGAGACAGAGCAGATGAAGAGGCCTACGAGGGCCACACAGGATGCACTGGATGGACCAGCAAGTGTGGGGCATGCAGGATACACTGAGAGATGTGTGTGTGTCATGAATAGAATAGTGTCCTAAGTGGGTTCACATTCCAGGACTGACCCAAAGGAAACCACTGTGTGCATATTTACTTTACATATTTTAAATTTCTATTGTATAATGTTCTGGTGTTTGCTCTAATGTTCAAAAGCATTAGAAAATTGATATTCTAAAACAATACAACATATCTCTCAAGAATCTCAGGTTACCTGAAATCCAAATGCTGCCTCTCAGGGGTACATGTAATTCTGGCACCTGAACATCTCCAAAGCATCAGACATGGCATGAGTCTAGAAAACAGAGACACCAGTTAGATGCTGTTTGTGGAGCCAATAAACAGTGGGCAATGCAAAGGGAATCAAAGGGGAGAGTTCGTCAGGTTATAAGGACTGGTGAAAATAGGGAGAAGGAAGAAGAGATAAGAGATAGGAGATATGGGCTTTGATGGCCTCCACTCAGAAAGGACTGTAAGGGAATCCAAGCAAGCCCAAGTCAGAAGTAGGCTAAGGAGGTGCTTGATTTGTGTTCAAAGACGTGAGGCCTGTGTTGTCTATGGGTCATCAAACAAGAGACACTGAGGAAGACAACAGCCCATTGCCCAGGGAGGTCTATAGTACTGAAGGTAGCATCTGGGAGTTTCTAGCTGTGCAAGGCCAAGTTGAAAGCTTAACTAGATGTTTTTCTTCTCCCAAAAAGTTCACGGTCTGGCTAAGAAGCAATGACCTCACCTTATAGTGACACCAGGGGGAGAATGGTACATGGTGGCAGAGACCAACTGAACATCTATTTGCCTAGAGTCAAGCCTCAAGTGAAGGTGTCATGGAAATTCATAGAACACAGGAGAAATACGAACAGCTTGTGATAGACCAAAACATCTGGTAGACAGTTTTACAAGCAGGGCCAGCACAGGCTCAGGACTCTGTAGACGTCTGTAGTACTCACCTGGAGCAAGCATCTTCCTGACATTCCATGTGGAGAAGAACCAGAGTCAGATGTGTAGAGGCAAAAGAAAGGCGTTGCGGGCTGTGCCAGGCGAGGAAGGCCTTGATCATTGTAACTCAGGCGCTTACACCAACGTGCCCCCATCAGCAGCTGCTTCCTACAGTCAAACCAGTGATCAGAAGAGGAAGAAGAGCATGCGGGGTCTACAGAATATGGCAGCCTGTTGCCTGTGGTAGAAGAGAAATGTGAGGTGCAGATGGTGGCTGGATAGTCGTGTGTAATGTCAATAAACAAAGGCAAGATGGTTCCTTCTATAACGGAACTGTGCCATAGATTTGCTTTCATGGGACCAATGAGGAAAATAAGGGAATTTGGAGCAGAGACCTCATGGGTTGGGGCATCTGGGTCACTGAGAAGACCCCTGACTCTAATTTCCCATTCATAAACTTGGCATGTCTCGGTCTTTGCATCAGTCACTCTCAATAATGATAGGGCCATTTGTCTTACTTCTCTGTAGCAGTAAACCTGAATATGTAAGATTTAAAAGAAAATAAATAGTTTCCCATTAGCCTTAAATGTGAATGGAGAACCAAAGCAGCAAAGGCTCAGCAGACTCCTATCCTGCTGATTAAGGCTCAGGAGAAGCTAATTTACCTTGGGCAATAGACTCTCAGAGCCAGCAGAGTGGGGACCACCCACGTGCTCCCTCATCACATCGGCAACCCAGGAAAGGCCAGAGCACCGCTCTTCTTTAGTACCCTTCTGTGGAGGAGCACTGCAGCACTCTGACACAGCCAGAGCCAATGAATGGTTCATGTTCACCTCCTGCACACCATTTTCTTGTCAAAAATTAAGCTTGGGAGATGGAAATCACCCCAAATGCAAACACAGACTCTGATGATCATGGGGACTTCAGGTCACCCAGGGCAGAATCTAACAACTTTGTATTACAGGCCACCGTGGTTTTCTTTATGTGTAGCTGAATGTCCCCCACCTGGGTTTTTGCCTCTGGGATAATCTGTATATGCTCAGCCCAGGGAGTGGCACTATGAGAAGGTGTGGTCTTGTTGGAGTAGGTGTGTCACTGCAGGTGTGGGCTATAAAACCCTCATCCTAGTTGCCTAGAAGTCAAGTATTCTGCTAGTAGCTTCCAGATGAAGATGTGGAACTCTCAGCTCCTCCTGCACCATGCCTGCCTGGATGCTGCCATGTTCTCTTCTTGATGATAATGGACTGAACCTGTAAGCCAGCCCCAATTAAATGTTGTCCTTATAAGAGTTGCCTTGGTCATGGTGTCTGTTCACAGCAGTAAGACCCTAACTAAGAACCCTTTAACCCACTTGGAAGGAGCAAGAATCAAAGCAACCTGTACATAGCTCCTTCCAGAACTATATTCTTAGCAGTGCCCTAGTGTTGCCAAGGCAATGAACTTGGATGGACCAACCCCCCAAAAGGGATGAAGCTAGAACACTGGCGGTTAGAGACCCCAGACCTCAGCATCACATACTGCTTGTTTCCCACTCAGTATGTGCAACCCTCTGTCCCAGGAGTTGCTCCTTGGGTTTGGCTTCCAGTATGAATCTGATCTGCACCCCTATGACTCTCCCAGTGTTTTGTCCCAGCAGGGTCACTCACTCCTTCAGATCTGGAAACAGCCTAAATGACAAGGCCATGGGGCCTCTTCTTCAGCCTTGCTTTTAATGTCATCCATACTGTGGAATAGGACTCCAGGGTGCCCAAAACCCTGTGCATCCACTCCATGTTAAAAATCATTTGAAAGTACCTCTTGAACTCCCAGGAGGTCGGCATTCTCAAAATGGGAGAGACACCCACCTCACCTTAACCTCCTCCTTTGTTTTTGTTTTTTGTTTTGTTTTGGATTTTGTTGTTGTTGTTGTTGTTGTTGTTTTGTTTGCTATGCAGTAACATTCTCCTTCAATAGTTTAATGGCCTGGTCAGACCTCCAGTTGTGGTGGGGTAGGTTGCTTGAGCCTAGAAACTCAGGCCCATTGCCCACTTACCCCACAGCCGAGAATGAGAAGTTGGACAGCATCCAGCAGGGGGTTGAGGGTGCTAAACAAGCCAATTCATTTTCTATCACCGAGCGGGTGGTGGCAGGGGGACAGCACCAACCATAATTATGTGGTAGTCAAAAAAATAACTAGTAGCAGGTGACAGGGAGGAGAGGCAAGGCCAAGGCAGGGGCCAAGGCTACCCCACAAACACTACCCGGGCCCCTAATAAATACTCACAGGGAATGCCTGGGCCAGTAATCCTGGCAGGGCTGGGTAATTGTAACCCTATTTTAGGCAGTGCTTGAAGTAAATGGACCCCATGTAACCACCTCTCGTGGAGTGCTGTATGTTTTGTCCAAACAGCCATTGGTTGCTTTTGCAGGACCATGGCAGCCTCCTTGTTCTGTGGGTCCTCAGGGTTGGGCTCCAAGAAGAGACACTGCAGGTCATGAGTTATGAAGTTTATTCTAAGGGCTGGCTTCTAGGCCTCTGAAGATGTTGAGGCAGACGTTGCCCTCGAGGTCAATGTTGGGATGATAAACTATTGTTTCGAACTTCGCTTTGGGAGGGTGGTGTGGGTATCCCTGTCCTACCTTAAAGCTGAGTACAAACTTGCCCCTCTTGTAGAAGCCTTCATCAGGACAGATAACCAGCTTGGAGTTGAGGTCAGCTGGGTCTGAGAACAGGTTCAGCTCCGTAATGTCCTTCTGAATCTACAGCAGCACTTGCTGCTGCCTGGCCGACTCCTCCTTCTGCTGCCTCCCTGAGCACAGTCTGATCATCTTGCCACCACCTCAGCCGCCTCTGTGGGGCCCAGGACCCAGCCACCCGGCCTTAACCTCCTCCTTAATTTGCTCTGAACCCTGTGCATGTCTCTCTCTTTTGTCACCCATTATAGAGCCTGGGACTGTTTCTCTGCTTCTTCAATAACCAAGCCCTGCTCTGCATTAAGGTTTTGTGTTCGCTCGGGTGCATCCAAGCTAACTTTATAGAAATAGTGCTGCAGGGTGCCGGAGAGATGGCTCATTAGCTAAGAGTGATTGATGCTCTTCAAAAGACCTCAGTTTGGTTCCCAAACCACACACACACACACACACACACACACACACACACACACACACACACACACACCTATACCTTTAAAAACAAAAGAGATACTAAGTATCTGTCCGTCTGTTCACCTACAGGCTTCCTAGAAACTGGGACTTTGTTGTGTGGCCTCCTATGTGGCGTGTACATCTACTCACACTGGTCTGTCACTGCCCTTCAAAGCCCTCTTTGCTAATAAGCTCCTGGCAGTGTCTTCACAGAATCCTTACGAAGACAGTCCTCACCACTGTGCCTGGAAAGGGGCTGAATCTGGGCAGCAGCAGGAACAGTGGCATTTGTATCTGCTTTTGCTTGGCCAGATTCCGTGTTGTTCTCTGTTCAGCCTTTTATAAATATATGATTATAATTGAATTCTATTTATTAACTTAACCGGAATGATTTAATAGATGTATGAGTATAATTTGTATTTTTGTTCTTAATTCTATTACCTGGGTACATGCTTTCTACTTTGGTGCGCTTTTACTATTTCCTTTTGTCTTTCCTCAGGAACGTTGCCTTTGCTTTCATTTTCTTTGGAAGCACATATCCGGTTTCAAATTAACTCCTGCTTCCCTTTATGGTTTTCCAGAGCCTACATTCTTCTTTGTGTTTTCTTTTTTTAATTGCCAAAGTCAAGAACATTTAATCACTTTATACTCTCCCGTTAAAGAGGAATTCTCACATGGTTGTGCCAGTGTGGTGGCTCATCTCTTTGCTTATGTGCTTGTATTGTTATTTTTATAAAGTTTTGGTTTAAATACTGTTGTATGATCTAATTTAATAGTTTAAGTTTTGAGCAAATTTGATTCTTAATTAAAAGTCCATGATCCAGCTCTGAATACGGAACAAGAAAAAATTTAAAGCGTGGTTCTCTACCAACCCACCCACAAAACTTTCCACCCTGTCTAGAAGAAATGCAGAGACAAAGATGCGGCAGAGATTGAAGGAATGGCCAACCAAAAACCAGCCCAACTTGAGACCCATCCCATGGGCAAACACACAAATCCCTGACACTATTAATGATACTCTGCTATGCTTGCAGACAGGAGCCCAGCATAACTGTCCTCTGAGAGCCTCCACCCAGCAGCTGATGGAAACAGATGCAGGACCCACAGCCAAACATTGGACGCAGGTCGGAGACTCTTATGGAAGAGTTGGGGGAAGGACTGAAGGCCCTGAAGGGGATAGGGATTTCACAGGAACCAACAGAGTCAACTAACTTGGACCTTTAGTAGCTTTCAGAGACTGAGCCACATGCCAAAGAGCACACATGGGCTGGACTGAAGCTCCTAGCACATATGTAGCAGATGTTAAGCTCTGTCTCCATGTGGGTCCCCCAACAACTGGAACAAGAGCTGTCCCTAAAGCCATTGCCTATCTGTGGATTCTATTCCCCAACAGGAGTACCTTATCTGGCCTCAGTGGGAGAGAATGTGCCTAACCCTACAGAGAAATATGGTCCTCATTCATGTGTTATACTATATACATATATATTGTATATGGCTTCTCCATATACAAACGCTTGACTTTGGGTAATTCTAACATACATTCTCCAAGGGACAAGGATCTTAAGTCATCTAGTCTGTCTCCTACGAATGTACTAAATATCTTTCCCTAGAAAAGCTCACAAGTCCCTGAATTCTCTTTTTTTTAAAAATGGATATCTTTATTTCTTAATTTTATTGTTTCTGCATGCACATGTGTACATGTACAGTGTGTGTGTGTGTGTGTGTGTGTGTGTGTGTGTGTATGTATGTGTGTGTGTCAGAGGGTTATGTTCACATGCCTGTTGATATTGGCAGAAGCTAGAAAAGATCATCAGATCTCCAAGAGCTAGAGAATGGGGGCTGTAGGCTGCCCAATGTGGGTGCGGGGATCCAAACTCAGGACCTCTTCGAGAGTCGCAGGTACTCTTAACTGCTGAGCCATCTAACCAGCCGATTTACTTTTTTTTTTTTTTTTTAACTTTTTGAGACAAGTTGTAAGTGAGTAATTTTGTTTGGCTTTGAACAAGCTGAAAGCTGAAATTAGATGTGTGTCACCTCACACAGCCCAATTCATTTAAAAGTTCATATTTTCTTCTTGGTAAAACTTTCTTTCCTGCTGTGACTTTTCTCTGTGTGTTTCTTTTAGCTGTATCTTATATAGTGCCCTTTAGTTGTAAGCTGGCTTTTCCACTCTTGGTAGCCATTACATCCCCTCCCATTTTCTTCTTTCATATTCATTCTGCCTCCTTAGCCTGCATTTTCAACTCTGAGTCACTGGTGCTTCTATTGCCAGGTCTCCTCTGAACTGTTTATAGTATAGTATATAGCTGCTTATAGTACATAACTGTTTGTTATACTATATTATAATATTAATTATATATATAATTATATAAATGTAATAAATTACATTTGCTAGTAATTATATGTTACTTTTATTCGGTAACAGAGGCCTTAGCATTCCTACATTACTTCTAATTACCATTCAGTCATTATAAATTCTCAGCCTACTTTCATGTAGTCATCGCTGATTCATAGACTTCACTATTCTCATCTTTTATTCTGAGCATAGAACTGACAACATGTTTTGCTCTGCTGTAGGTGATACATCCTTTTCCCCATTGTCTTAGGATAATTGTCTCTTGTAGTACCAGAGCCTTCTTATTGTCTCACCAAAGTCACCAGAGAACAAGAAAGGAGAACTCAGTATTTCCTCACTATCTAAGAACATGATAGAGCCAAGTATGCTAGCAGTTAGGAAGCTTGCATCTGCTCTGTCCCCAGCAAGACTGAAGTATGGGTCACCTTATATGGTGACCCTGGCTGAAGCTCTCCTCACAGGGGTCTCATTTGTTCCTGTTACTGAGTTGATCTGGAGGAGACCTCATCTTGTGTCACCCGATTAGTTGACTATAAAGAGGACAGTGTGTTCCTGGGCAGGCTGACAGTCACTGCTCTTTTACTCTTCTGTGCTGGAGACCCTCCACACATAATGCCAGTCCCAGAGGAGGAAGCTATGGCTCCTGCTTGCTTCCAGTGCCTTTCCCGTTGCATTTTTCATGTAGTAACTAATGGCACAAACACTGTACCCATGTACCAGCGTCCTTAATAATATGTGGTAAGAGTGAAGTTCAATTTGAGTTGCTGGGGTAAGAAAAAGTGAGAGTGTATGTTGCCAGAAATCTCATGGTTCCCTTTTGGGTTCTTAGTCTCTTTAATACAAGATTCTAGAAACAGATTTGTAAGAAAATGCAGGGAGAATTTCATTAGCAATTGAGAGAGAAAAAAAATCACAGCGCTGACAAACTAAATCTTAGTTTCCAGGTGTGGGGAGGTGGAGAAGAGACCGATTAGAAGGATGGAGACAATAAGGAGAAGAGGAGAAAAGAAGGAAAACAGGAGGAAGAGGGGGACAGAGAAGGATAGAGAAAAAAAAAAAAAAAAAAAAAAAAAAAAAAAAAAAAAAAAAAAACAAAAAAAAAAAAAAAAAAAAAAAAGGGTAATCAACAACAGAGGTCAGCAAGCGGCCGCATGGCAGTGATGAGGGTGAATT